>NC_071391.1:449341-599732 GCF_022682495.2 Desmodus rotundus
TGGGCCCGCCCCTGCCGAGCCACAGCCAGTGGGCGGGAGGGGGGTGCGGACGCCACGCCCACCTCCGCGCGGCCCCTTGAGGGCGCGGTCGGCGCGTTCCTTTCCGCACGTCGGCCTCCGGGCGGGGCCGCCACCTGCCGGGCGGGGCCTGGGGCGCCTTGCTACCGCCTCGCGGGCGGCTCCCCCGCGGGCCTGGTGGGGTGGTACGACCCGAAGCGCTGTTCCCCCGCCCGCCGCGCGGGGGCCGGCGCCTCCTAGGGAACCCGCGGGACTCCGCGCACGTAGCCGGGACCAGGACCGAGGAGGGGCCTCGGCCCGGGGACGCACGTAGAGTCCGCGCCGCCCGCGCCTACCCCGGGACTGGCTGGCTGGCTGGGCAGAGCGGGGTGGGAGCTTCGGCTCTGCCTGGTTTGCCCCGCAACCCCCGCGGGCTGGCCCTGGGCGCCCTAAATCCCTCTTGTGGGATCTGTCACCACGGAAGGTTCAGAGTCCGAGCCGGAGCGCGGGCGCAGGGTCCTGGCGGGTCACCCTCTGGCGTTGCCCGGTTCTGTCCAAGCACTGAAAAGGTATAAATCAAGGGAACCGACTGTTTCAGCCCCGGAGTTATTGACTCCTGGCTGGAGCCCCCAAGGTGGCAGCCAAGGGACATTTGGCACTAGCCCCCTTCTCTTTACACCCCCCTTCTGCCTCCATGCCTGAGGGGAACCCTGAGGCAGAATCAGGTCATCGAGACCCTAATTAGGCAGAGGGGTGCCTGCTCCCCTTTCTTTTTCCTGGCACAGGGGTCCTCATAAGCCTTTTGTGCCCCTCCAAGGTCAGAAAAAGCTCCCCTTTACACCACCTCCCTCAAATCAACCAGTATCTGGCGCCTGCTTCAGAGCCTGGCCCTCCCTGGTGGCTCCACTGGTTTGGCTCTAGGCAGCTCCAAAGGGCTCCTCAGGTCCCCACTGTCACCATAGTCCTTGCCCTAGGGCGAGAGCCCCAGCCACCCTGGCCCTCTGGCTGCCCTCCTTCAGCCTTCCACCCTCTGCTCAACACCGGACTCCTGGTCCTGCCCAGCCCATGACTCACCTGCAGCCCACACAAGCCAGTGCTGGAGCCCCCCGGTTGCTGCAAACCCAGTGCAGGCCCCCCTCCCACCCCCTTCCCACCATCGTGGTTGTTTCATGTCTTCCTTCAGAACTGTCGCCTGGGTGGCTCTGTGCTGGGGCTCCAGGGAGGCATCTGCCCCTGCCTGGGACCTCAGGAGGGTGAAGCCGGGTGCAGGAAATTGTGGGGTGTGGCCACCTGTGGGTGGGGAAGGAGCACAGAGTGAGGAGTGGCTCAGCTCCACCCGGTCAGAAGTTGAGGGGTCATCAAGGCCTGGGTTGTGTGGGTCTCTGAGCAGGCCCACTGCTTCAGGACAGGGCATGGCTGGGGGTGGACACAAGGCAGGGGTCTGCAGGGCAGAAGTCTGGGACTCGGGGACATGTGGAGGCTAGAACTCAGGCTGACTCCCAGGTCCTGTTTTGCCCTGCTGGTACAACCCCCAGCTGTGTCCCTAGTCCGGCACCTCCAAACGCACCCCTCTCCACCCTCTGTAGTGGACTCAAGGGTGGCCCCTCAAAAGGATATATTCGGCCCTGGCTGGTGTGGCTCAGTGGATTGAGCTCAGACCTGTGAACCAAAAGGTCGCCAGTTTGATTCCCAGTCAGGGCAAACACCCGGGTTGTGGGCCAGCTTGTGGGAGGCGAGAGGCAACCGATTAATGTTTCTCTCCCTCTCCTATCCCTAAAAATAAATAAAATCTTTAAAAAGAAAAGATATACTCATGACTTTACTTGAAAAAAGGGTCTTTGCAGATGTAATCCAGTTAAGGGTCTTGACAAGAGATCCCCCTGGATCACCTGGACAGGCCGGAAACCCAGCAACAGGTGTGCTTCGGACATAGAAACACAGGGAGGAGGCTGTATGAGGACAGAGGCGGAGACTGGGGTGATTCTCTCACAAGCCAAGGAAGCCTGGAGCACCAAGACCCACAAAAGGCAAGACAGGATTCTACTTATAAATTTCAAAAGGCGCGTGGCCTTGCCAACCTTGACTCTGGACTTGTTGTTTTGGGCCACTCGGTCTGTGGTCATCTGCTGCAGCGGCCCCAGCACACCACAGAGCCTTCCAGAGTCAGGGAACACAGCCCTGCGTGTGTCCTCCTCCAGCTCCGGGCCTGGGTGTGTGTGCAGGTCTGGTGACGGGGAAGGGCTGGCCTGGGCTGCAGAGAACCAGGGGAGCCCCCAGCCCAGCTCTACCCTCCTGTGCCCAGGAGAGCTGCCTGCCTGTGCCTGTGGGGAGCAGGAGCAGAGGTGGCCAGGACACACTGCAAACACCGCGAAGGCTTCGGGGTGCAGGTCTGTGAGGGGCAAGTGGGCAGGGTACACACTGCATCCTTGTGTGGCACTAGCCCATGAAATGTGGCAGGTGGGTGGCTGGTCAGGGAGTGCCAGAGGTGACAGCGCTGATGGGGGTATATATGGAAGGTGCCTCCATGTGGGGGAGGATAAGGCATTTGTGTCAGCTTGTGGGGGCATCAGCATGTGAGAGGCAGACACATGTCTGTGTTCTTAGGGGTACCACCTGTGCTCAGGTGGGGCCCAGGCCAGTGGCTCCAGGCAGCTTCCTGGGGACGTCTCCCGTCTGAGCACAGGTTGGCACGCACTGCTCAAGGGTGCCCGCTAGGGCAGTGCTCTTTGCATCTCATCGCGGGTGCATGTATTTACTATGACAATTTCCCAGCAGCTGCCAATGAAGTGGGAGGGCAGCCCCCCCTCCCCCCGCAAGGGCACTGGAAGTTGGTCATCCGCTGCTTGTCCAGCTCCTTCCCAGGAGTGTCAGCAGGGAGCCACAGCGCCCCATTTGGACACACACTCTCCTGGGCACTGTCCTGATGTTTCATAGTCTTCGGCAGGTAGGCACCCGTGTGCCCAAGGGCCGGCACAGTTCAAGTGCCGAGCTGGGGGCAGGGGGTGCTGTGCAGGGTGTTCACCAGGCTGAACCCTACCCTCCCGGCACCTTCCCCTCTTCCTTCCCGCACATTCCTTTCCAGGCCCTGGAAGGGCGCTCTCCGCTCTCATGTGAACAGAAAACATAAATCAGCACCCCACCCCCACTCACTCCTCAGCTACCCACGCTGTGCCTTCCGGTGCAGCCGGGCGCTGACCGTGCGGCGAAGGCTTGTCGGTGCTTGCTGTCTGGCTACTCGCCTCCGGTTCTCCTTAAACTCCCCCCGCACCCCCCTCCCCCGGGGGGCTGCTGTCCTGAGAGTCCCCAGTGGCCTGGGCTCCACCCTGGCCCTCTCCTTGCTGTGCGTTCTCTCCCTGGCTTCTGGAAGCCCCTCTCCTGGTTTCTCCTCACGCCCCAGCCCTGGTGCCCCTTCTCGGTTTCCTCTGTAGGTTCCGGATCTCCGCACGCAGGAGGCCTGGGGCTCAGGCCTTGGTCCTCTGCTGTTCCTCCCTGCCCCCAACACGACTCTGTATTTGTGTATCCAGTGGAGCGTGGCCCAACTCTAGTCTTCAGCTGTCCATTCAGTCTCTTCCAGGATGTCCCAAATGTGTGTCTCAGGATCCCGGAGGGCCTCCCACGAGCATGGCTCCCATCCTGACCTGGGCCACGATGGTCACTGAATGGGGGTCGCGGAAGCGGTCCTCTGACTGGTCTCTTGGGGTCCGCCCCGGCGGCTCCAGTTTGCTCCCACACGGCCGCCCAGGGGATCCTATGCCTCCTGTCATCTGGCTGAGACCCTCCAGCGCCCCGGATCCCAGGCGCTCACCGCGGGCCCTCTGGCCACGGCCCGCGCGGGCCCAGCCCCGCCGGCTCCCTTCTGTTGTCCGCGTTTGTCCTGTCCGAGCTCTCAGCCGTCGGTCTTTGCCAGGTCCGTCTCACCACCCAGGTGCGCCGGGGCTCCCATCCTGCTCATCTATCACAGTACTAATCAGCCGGTCACACACCACGCGGGCTCGATTCCCTGAGCTCTGGGTGTGGACCGCGCGGGACTCGCGGCGCCCCGTTCCTGGAGAAGCCGCGCACATCGCTACTAGGTCCACGAGTGAACGAACGAAGCGAAGAGCTGCAGTTGCCGGGCCGGCCTTCGTGGGGTTCACCTGGCGGTCGTCCAGCCGCGAGCGCTCGGGGGCGGGGCGTCGCCCTCCGGGGTGGGGCCGGGCCGGGCTGGGGGCGGGGCCAGGTGTGCCGGAAGGCCGCTCCCATTCACCCTGGGCGGCGGGCGGAGGGTCGGGCTGCACCAACTCCGCGCGGGGGGGCGGCCCGGGACAGCCCACCGGCGGGGGTTAAGACTCCACAAATTCCCTCAGGACACTGGCCTGCTGGGCTTCCGTCCAGGAAAAAACAGTGTTTCCAACGCCTCCATACTCTCGGCCGCGGGGAGCGGCGTCTTCCTCCGCTTCAGGCCTCTCTTACTCTCCTCATCCCAGTGGTTCCCGCCAACAGGCGGGGCTGGAGGGTCCCGGAAGCCGGCTCAGTGCACTTCCGGGTCGAGGAGCGCGCGACGGCAGCGGCGGCCGGGCCTAGTCGTTGCTCTCGCTCGGGCGGCGGCGAGCTCTTGGGGACTGCCGGCGGGGCGCGAGGTTCCCGGGTACGTGCAGGTTCCGCGCTGGCCCGGGGTCCCCGCCGCGTCCCGGCCGCGCGGGCCGCCTGCGGACGCCGCGCGCTTTGTCTGCGGCCTGCCCGGCGGAGAGAGGCCTGCGCTGCGCTGGCTCCAGGCGGGCGCGCGCGGGCGGCGGCGATAGGGACTCCGAGCCGGCGCGCGGAGGCTCGGGAGGTCCCTCGGCCCGCGGGCGCCTTTCCGGGGTGGCCGCCTTCCTGTCCCTGCTGCGGGGAGCCCACCCGCCTTGTTCCCCGCGCTGTCGCCTCCCCTGTGTGAGCGAGGTGTGACCTTTCGCTGAGTTGTTTCCAGCTCCTGGTCCACATTGCTTCGTCCGCGTTTGTACAGGCCCGCGTGGCTGAGGGATGGGTTCCTAGTCATTAAGTTAGGTAGTCTCACGGCAGCCTTTCGCGAGTAGGTGTGACTAGCCTTGAGCCCAGAGGGGTTGAGTAGCTTGCCCTTGTCACACAGCGACTGGTTCGTACAGCGGCCGATTGGTAGGTAACCTGCCTGGTGAGCCACAGTGCGGCCAGTGGTTGCCGGGACATCCGGAGGCTCAGGTGCCGTTCGACTTGGGATTTGGCACGCCTTCCCTCTGGACCTACCGGGAGAAGACTGAGTCAGGATAACAGTCGCTGGTCCCTTCTGGCACGTTCCCTTCACCAGGCCGGTGGCGAAGCCCTGACGGGAGAGCCTGGCATTTGCCCTCAGCAGCCCTCCTGCTTGTCCCAGCTTCCCGATGTCTGCAGCCACTGTGGCAGTCAGTAAATAAAGTGGAGCCGGCAGCTGCGTAGGCTGCACCAGAGGCTCTTTCGGTTCTTTGGCAGTGGTTGGAACTGTGGGTGTTTTGGGCCCCCGAATTTGAAAAGAGGGAAAGTTCTTTCAGCTTTAATGTCCCCCTTAGTCCCCCCCAGATCTGGAGGCTGAGCAGGAGAGCCCCTAAGTGCTGCCAGCACCCAGAAAGCGGCCCCCGGGTGGGAGGGGCTGTGGGTGTTGCGGGCAGAGGCGGGGCTGCAAGTCCGTGCGGGTGTGCTGGAGCTGTGTGCCGGCGGGGTTCCTGACTGGTCTCTTCTGGTGTTGGCACAGGCGCCGGCTCTGGAAAGCACTTGCGGAGGCCACCCGCATGCTTTCTCGGGTGCTGCCAGTGCGGGCTGTTGTATGGCGATGCAGGAGGGCGTGCAGCCTCAGCGCCTGAGCTCCCGCACCCTGGTGCAGGGAGGTGAGGAGGCCTTTGGGGTGAAGGGCTGCTCAGCCTGCGGACTTGGCCCCCAGGCGCAGGCACTCCTTGAGTTCAGCCGTGTTCCCAAGCTGGCATTTCTGGCAAAACCCCTGTGCCAAACCCCATCATGGTCTTAGTGTCCTCTGAAGCAGGCCCTGCCACTGCCCCTTACAGGATGTTCCAGGTCTCAGCGCAGCAGGGGAGGAGCCAGGGGTGTTTGTTCCTAACTTCGCCCTTGTGCGCTGGAGCACGGCCTTGGGGAGCACAGGCCCCGGTGCTGCACCCCGAGCTCCGCTGTTGCCCAGGCGGCCTCAGGCTCTGTGATTTCTCGTGTCTGAAGCGTCCCTGGTAGGTTTGCGTGTAAGTGCTCACCCCTCTCATCGCTGTGTTTCTGCAGAGCAGACACCGTGCTGCACGCAGTAGGGGCAGGTGTCCCAGGGCGATGTCGTGTCCGGTGGAAACAGTCACAGCTGTGGCCGGAGAGTTATAGGACTTAACTGGGCAGTGCAGCAGTTGCACCTTTGGGACAGCTGCCTTGCTCCTGCACAGGCGATGGCCCTGTCATGTCGCTGGGTTGTGCGTCCCCAGCAGGAGTGTGGCCAGGGCATGGGTGCAGGATGGGCACCGAGCACCAGGGACACGGACCCTTGGTCGAGTGGGAGTGGTGCTGGTTTTCTTCACTTTACAGCACCAGGTTGGTGGAGGTAACAACCCCACGAAAGCCCCACTAAGTTCCCTGTTTCCAGGTACCAGTAACATGTGGCTGTCACCAGTTTCCTCCAACGGACCTGCCTCGCTGGGGTCCTGGAGTCTGGGGCTTTGGGGAGTGAGGCTCCCGGGTCTGCGTCGGCCCTGGCCCCACAGGGACTTGTCCTCAGTGGCATCTGCTGGCGATCGCCCAGCTCCCGTTGCCTGCTTGTGGGATCCGAGGAGGACAGCCTGGCCTGGCCCCTGGACATGCCACCTGCCAAGCCAACCTTCCCCTGGTGCTTGCTCTGTTCTGCCTCCCGGTCCCTCACGGGACCCTTTCTGGTGACTTGGAGGCTGGACCCGGAAGAACGCTGTGCTGCAGGGAGGGCCATCTTCACTGTCGGGTTCCTGAGTGACTCCCTGTGGTGGGTTCCCTGGAGGTCTCCTGGGACATGGGTGAGGGGCACTGGTAGGAAAGGACCAGGCTAGGAGGAGGTTGTTTGTCTAGGTCTTCCGCGGTCCGTGCAGTGGCCTTGCACAGTAGATAGGACAGGTGTCCCCAGTTGGAGGTCAGGAGCCCAGGACCGGGTGGGCATGACCGCGGGGAGGCAGAGCCTGACCTCTGCGCCCTGTGGCCTTGTGCTCTCCAGGGTGTTTTGGGGGCGGATATTGCGCACAGCCCCCCAGTGGGCGTCAGGTGAGCGGAGGCCGGGATGGCCAGCCTTGGTGGAGAGGGCCCTGCTTGTCACCTCGGCCTTTCTGGTGACCTCTCCCTCTGGGAAGCCCTGCTTTGCCTCAGCTCCTGATAAACCACTTCATCCGAACGAAACCTGTCAGTCCGCGGCCGAACTAGGTCTGTCGTAGTGGAGATCTGACGGACATCGCTGTGTAGCTAAGACTTTGTCTTCCTTTGCGTGCACAGTGTTGCGTGGCTTCGTGTGTGTGACCCCTCACAGGTCGGCATCCCTGGCCTTCAGGTGGGTGCGTGTCAGTCACGGGTGGGATGGGCCAGGAGTGACTGTCATTCTCCCTGAGGGTGCTCTGCAGCCTGGCACCGCGGGCAGTCACTCACCTCTGATCTCTTTCAGATTGAACCCCAATGTCCAGCGATGGACGACGACAGCCTGGACGAGCTTGTGGGCCGCAGCCCAGGGCCAGATGCTCACCTGCCGCTTGGTGCTGCTGCCCTGACTGGCGGTGCCGGTGAGTGTCCCCCACCCCCACCCGAGCTGAATGTGGGTGCTCGTGGCCTGCCGGCTCCACCCGGGTGTTGGCCCTGGGAAAGCTGAGTTCCCTAGATGGTGTCTACATCTTTCAACCTGTAAAAACCTTTTGCTTTTAAATTGTAGAAGTGGTGCATTTTTTTTTTTTTTTTTGCTTTCTTTTTAACGGAAGCAGTATAGATGGAAAAAGAGCAAAAGGATTCTGCTTCTCCTACATCTGCCCCCTCCCCCACCCTGTCCCGTGGCCGCTGCTGCTTGCTTCGCGGCTCCTCCCTCTGCTCACCTCCGTGCATCTTTGCGCCGCCAGCAGCCCTGGTCCTGCCTCGGTGCTGACTGCCCGGGTGCCTGCCTGTCTTGGTCCAGGAGAGAGCGGGGACGATGACAGCGGGGACTCTGAGGAGGACACAGGTGGTGAGCTCAGCGACAGCACCGACGCAGAAGACGAGGAGGGGGACCTGGACGAGGGATCTGGTGAGAACACTGCCGCGGGAGTGGCCACCTAGTGTCCCCTCCCACTGTGTGGGGATGACTGCTTCTCAGATGTCCTCAGTGACATCGTTGCCCTCACCGCACTGGCCAGCTGAGGGGCTGCGAAGCTGGGGAGAGGCTCCTCGTCAGAACAGCTCTCATGGGACCATCCCCTGCGGCATGTGGTCGGCTGTCACAGGGGCGACGCCTCCCTCGGTCAGACCACTTCCTTCTGGTTTGACGACACGGTTTGCTAGATCTCCTCTCTGGCGGGGGCAGTGGGCAGCAGGAGCACAGAGCGGCAGGGGCAGGCCATATCCAGGGAGAGGTGGGCCCTGGGGACTCACTGGGAATGAGCATGCCATGGCCCAGGCCTGCGACCGGCACTCGGCAGCGTGGCAACTCTGTTGACCGGGACGCGGGCACGTGCAGGGTGTGCCTCTATGAGGAATGCCCAGCCCGTCTCTCTTGGTTGACGTTTGTACATGCCCTTGAACTTGGGTGTGGGGACCGTGGCTGGAAAGGGTGATGGTGCTGCGTGAGGGCGAGGTTGCTCAGCTCTGAGTGGATTCGTGGTGCCTTCTTCCAGCCACTCTGGCTGTTGCGTGGCCTGCAAGGTCCCCAGGGCAGACCGCCCTGTCCCAGCCCAGCTCTGGTCACCTCCCTGGAGGAGGGGCATGGTTGGCCCTCTACCGATAGATGCGGGTTGGACCCTACGGTTTGGTCACCACTGCCTGCCTTCTGACGTCATTACCAAGTCGGGAGATGCGTGTTCCTGCAGCAGCTGCTGTGGTCTGTCATCACAGCCTTTCCGGCTCCTGTGGCTGTCAGCGTTAGAATGTTCCAGGCAGGGAACCCCTCACGTCTGGGACAGTGCTGATGAAGGAACGGGACTGGCAGTGTCCATCAGCGTGAGTTCGTGGCTGAGTGTGTGGGCGACGTGCTCTTCCAGAGTCAGGTTTGAATTCTGAACAGGGATACGAGGTCCTGGCCTGAGGGTGCAGGTCACAGGGGTGGCTCTTGCACGTATTTCCCGAGGCCACAGGTCTCAGTCACGGGCACTTGGTGTGGCCATGGCTGAAGGCAGAGGATGTGAGGTGCTGTCCATTCACCCCTCAAGCCAAGTTTTGAGGGCCTGTTTGATCCAGAGCGTTGGGGGCTGGAGGGAGGGTGGGAGCCGGCTCATCTGGGGTCCTCGCTGACCCTGAGCGCACCCCCCGGCAGCACAGGCAGTGGCATACAGACCTGTTGGGGTGCCGGGAAAGGGGTGAGTGGGGGTCACAGGAAGGGGAGAGCCCAGCGTGGGCCTGGGTAGGGGGAAAGACTTGCGGAGAGAGCCAGGTCTCCGTCATGCTCTGAATGAAGGGCAGTGGTGGTGGGGCTGGGGCAGAGCGCTGCAGAGGGACAGTCGGCCCAGAGCCACGCGTGCAGAAGGGGTGGCACCCTGGGTGTGGCGTGCGGAGGGTGAGGAGCGCCGTGGGTGGGGAAGGCTCCGAGGAGGTAGCAGTCAAAGCTGCGGGTCCAGAAGACTCTCCTAAGCAACCCCCGTTCCTCCGGCACCGGTCTCGGACTCGTGGAGGTGCAGTCGGGTGCCAGGGGGCCTTCTCCGAAGGGCTGCCTCACAGGCTGGCACTTGCCAGGCCCCCTTCCCACGGGAACTCCTGATGCCCGGCCTGCTGCTTCTCCTGTCCTCGCGCTTGTTCCGGAAATCACTCGTGTTGCTCTTTGCTGAGTGTTCATCGTTGGATGTTGTTGTCCATGGAGGTCTTACCATGGAAGCGGAGGTGGTAGGACTCTTCCCGGCTCCTCCCAGCCCTGCAAGCGCGTGTACGGGTGTCTCTGGGGAGCGGTGATACATGCTGGGTCTGCTCAGGGTGAAGCCCTTCCTGTCAGCTGCGACGCCTGGCCCCAGCTCACTCCGTCTTCTTCCAGTGCGGGCGCCGTGCCCGCCTTGGAGACCCTGCCCTCGTCTGCACTGGGGCTCCCGCCCGCCACCAGCTACCATGCCAGGCTGGCCCCCTCGTCAGTGGGGGCCTGTGTACGGCAGCCCCTGAGAAAGGGCGGGGGTGGACGCTCAGGGCCTCTCGCACCCACGTGTACCTTTCCCTGCTCTTCCTCTTGGCCGTCACTGCGAGCCATGCTGAGGGCACTGCTCTGTGGTCCCAGGTGCTGCAGAGGGTCTGGTGCCCCCAGGTGGCTGGCCTTCTGCCTTCCCTTCAGCTCTTGAGCCTGCAGAGTTCCGTCAGAAGAGTCAGTGCCTCTGGCCTCCACCTGCTGCTGTCCTCTCTGGTCCTGAGTAAAGCAGGAAAGCTGAACAGAGCGACTTACCGCATTGTTTTCCACCTCCCGTCTTCCAAAATTTCATGGACAGCCCATTTTGTTAGTTTTCTCTTGCCGTGTAACAAATGGCCGCAGACATGGGAGCCTAGGGCAGCTCAGCGTCGAGGTCCAGGTGTGGGCGGCTGGTCCTCCACTCAGTCTTACCCGCTGACATCAAGGGGTCCTGGGGCCAAGGTCCAACCTGAGGCCCAGGGCAGTCCCCCAGAGCTGTCACCCTCCCACCCTCCTGCTGTGGGGCTGCAGTCTCGTTTCTGGCTGGCATTTGGGTGGGGACTGTCCTGAGCTCCCGGTGGCTGCCCCGTGTCCCCTAGGGAGTACATCTCCAGCTGCTCTGCTGTGGGCCAGGGAGAGGTGCTGCTGGAGAGCTTGCCCGATGAGGCGGAGCTGCCCGGTAACTTCTCTGCCGCAGGACAGCAAGGTCCGGGGCGGCTGCTGCGTGGGTGCTGGTCTCACCCTCACTTCCAGGGACTGGATGGGCGACTCTGGGACAGGCGTGTTCTCTGTCCATGTGCACCTGTGTCTTTAGTTTAGAGGAGTTTGGGGAGGACAGAAAACTAAACAAAGTGACTGTACTGTGTCAGCCGGAAGTGTCTCCTGGTGGTTCTGCTGGTGAGGCCTCGGCCTCTCAGGCACCGACCAGCACTCTCGGGACCGAGTTGTCTGGTTCGGCACCTGTGCTGTCTCCCTGCAGAAGAAGGGGAAGTAAGGGGCAGCACTAGCGGAAGGCAGGCCGTTCCGTGCACCGTGTTTGGAGGAGGGGTCAGGAGTGCGGGCCATCCTCGGGGGCTGCAGGCCTGGGCAGTTACCCTGGCTGTGGGAGACGTGGTGTGGCCCTGGCTGCCCTGCCCCACGGGGTCTACTTCTGCTCCAGGATGGGGACTTCAGCTGCTGTGGCTGCTCAGCCAGTGCCGTGTGCCCTTAGCTTGGAAGCAGCTTTAGGTCAGGTGTCCCATGACAGTCACACCTGGCAGGGCTGCTGGACGGGTCTGTCCCTCAAGCGTGGGGTCTGGGAACCTGCTTTCTTGAGTGTGGCTGCCGCTGCTGGCTTCCACTGCTCCAGCTCATGAAGCCCCGTTTCCCCTTTCTCAAGGTTCGGATGGGGCCACCACCGATGACGACGACGTGGAAATAGTGGCCGCAGCAAGTGCCCAGGGGCCGCTAGAGGCTGGTGGCGAGTGGCATTCTGATGATGACTCTGAGAGCTGCCCCATCTGTCTCAACACTTTCAGGGGTCAGGCTGTGGGGACACCGGAGACCTGCTCCCACCAGTTCTGCCTGGACTGCATCTCAGAGTGGTCCAAGGTGAGGCGCCCCCTCTCTGGGGCTCTTCCTCCTCCACAGGGTGGGTGGTGCCTGGGGCTGGCCTCCTGCTGGGCCTGGCTCTGTTCTGCGGGGGAAGCGTGGGCTTTGGGGCTGTGAGGTTGGGTCTCAAGCTGGGGGGGTGCGGGGGTGCCCAGGACGACTTGACGGAAGCGGGCGGGCCTGCAGCGAGACTGAGGGCGTCTGCCAGGGACGGGCGTGTGTTTCACAGTGGACTTGGGAAGCGGTGCCTCCCACATTTTAAACTTCTTTTTCTGAAAACTTCGAAGATGCAGACATGTACAATGACGAGTCACCTTGTCCCCCGCCCTCTGGTGAACAATGTCCTCAGGAACTGCCCCTCTGCCTTTCTCGTTTCTGCCCCACCCTCATGGACACAGAAGTCACCGAGCACTGTGCTACCCCACAAGACTGGCAGGGGCGGTGGGGTCTCAACGCCCAGCCCCCGAGCTCCCCGTCACCAGCAGCTTGGGAACGTCCCTGTGCAGTGCGTTTGTGGCCCAGGCCAGAGATGTCACCCACAGTGTCCGCGTGGCCTGCGGGCTGCTGGTGTGCTGTGTCCTGAGATGTTTCCCTGCCTCTGGCATGGGGCCCCGCCTGTGGCAGCGGGTCTGCAGCCCCAGTCAGGGCAGTGCCAGGGGCTCTGCACAGGCGACATCTTCCCTTTACTGGAGGGGCAGGGGCAGGCGTCTGAACCCACCGGTGCGCCCCTCGCATGGGGGCTGCTGTGGCGCTGGGTCAGCGGGGTGGCTGGCTACAAGGTCAGCAAGGATTTGAAGTTACAGTGCGCTTAGAAGTGAGTCCAGAAGGACATTTCAAGAGCTTTTCTAAGACAGTTGGGAGCAAGTGAGGAAGGGCACCCTACCCCCTGGCGGCACAGGCTCACCAGAGTGCCGGACGGGCTGTGCGGCTCCTGCAGGAGCGGGGGCGACCTCCTCCCGGAACGGCTTATCAGTTGGGGTGAAGACACTTCCTGGAATGGGTGTGGGGACAGAAACTGGGCCACGGGAGCGTGGTGGACCTGGAGACGTGGATGCTGCAGACGGTGGTGACACCTTACGTCGCAGAGAGGGGACTCTTCTGTAAGCCTGTGTGTGGCATATCGGGCAGCCGGCACTGCGCACGGGGGGCCCCCGGCCTCCTGACTGGAAACGAGTGCTTCTCTGCCGATTTCACAGAGAACACAGGCGAGGGATGTCCTGCTCCCAAGGCTCACAGACAATCGAGGGACAGGGTGCAAATGGACAGTGAGCGCAGCAGGCGTCAGCGGTCCCGGGACACACACCACGTGGACACCGTGAGGTGGCAGCATGGCACGGCTCCCCCCAGGCTCCCGTGGAAGGCGGAGGCCCTGTGTGTGTGTGGGAAGGAGAGCAGCCCCGGGCTTCGCCACGCTGTGGGTGCGACAGTTCCACTTGCAGTGAGCACCCTGGGACCGGGAGCCAGCAGGAGGCACCCCGTGGGTGCAGCTGACAGGTGCACGGGGCGCAAGGGCACCGGCCCCAGCCCTGTGCTGGGTTGTAGGTGCCCAGGCCCCAGGCGCAGACGGAGGGCGGGGCTCGGGTGGTGGCTGTAGGGGTGCGTCCGAGCCACCCGGAGCAGTAGGTGCGCTTGGTTGTGCACGCCGTACCTAGTAAGGGCAATTTAAAACGAGGGCTCCTGTGCAAAGTGCTGTCTGTGAGGCAAGAAGTAGACATTTGGAGCGTAGCTGAAGATGAGCCCTTGGGATTTACTGGGAAGCACCCAGCAGTCTTGTGGACACACTGGCAAAGGCTCAAACAGGAGGAGCCCCCGGGGCCAGCCCCCTGTGTGCCCCCTGTGTGCCCCCAGCGTGCTGTGAGCACTCCGCGAGGAGGCGCTTCCTGTCTCTGCCTCACGGTGGCGCCCCAGCAGCTCAGCACAGGGCCGAGCACTCGGGAAGCACTGGGTTTTCCCAGAAAGGCGTTCGACGCATTCCGACTGTGCTGCTCCCAGGGGGAGTGACGTGCATAGCCCTGACGGGTCCCTGTGTCCCACAGAACGCCAACTCCTGTCCGGTGGACCGAGCCCTGTTTAACTGCATTTGCATTCGAGCCCAGTTTGGTGGGAAAGTCCTGAAGAAGGTGAGTGTTGGCGCTGGACAGCGCCCCCTGTTCGTTGCAGGGCCCCGTCTCGTGGGAAAACCCTCTTTCACAGCTGCTTCCCCGGCACAAGTGGGTATTGCTCATGTGGTGGTCAGCAGTCCAGCAAACACCATTTGCAGGTGTGCACGGGAAGCCGGGGGCTGGAGGTGCTTCCCTACCTGCTGGCTGTGTGCGATCTGGGAGGAGGCAGGAGGCATTGCGGGTGCCACTAGGGGCAGTTTCCCAGGCTTCCCCTCTCCATACTCACGTGCTGCCTCTGCCCCCCAGAGCTGCTCTGGAGCCCCAGCAGCCATGGGGAGAGGGCAGCTCAGGGGCAGCCCAGGCCTGGGGAGGAGGCCAGTTCCCTGGGGACCAGGTTTCGGACCCCTGTCGTGCTTTTTAGAGGGGCCTCCACACATGCCCTGATGCCGAGGACAGGCAGTAGAGAGACTGCTGGAGACGGGCTGCAACTCTGAGCCCCGGACCTGCGAGGCCGCAGTGTCTCTAGATGCAGCCCTGCTTTGGTTTGCAAGGAGCACATAGCTGCCAGTGCCTGGCCTCGGCTCCTTGTCGGCACGTCGCTGCCAAGCCCGAGTCCTCTTGGGGTGCTCGCGGGCCTGTGCTGCAGGTGGCAGTTTTGGTTCTGCTGGCACAGGCGCTCAGGCCCTGGGCTGCCTGGACACTGCCGGTGAGGTGTATGGGACAGGAGGTGCCGGGGCGAGAGTCCACGAGATGCCTGGTCGCGGGGGAGCGTGGTTCAAGTGCAGTCCAGCAGGGCCCGGGGCCCTGTGGGGCCCCAGAGGGCAGGCAGGGGCGTGTCCCGGCCTGTCCCCCTGACTTTGCGGACCGCTGCGGGAAGTGCTCCTCGGCCGTGGCTCTGGTGGTGGGTGGGATCGTGTTGGTCCGCAGACCTTGCAGGTGACAGGGCGCAAATGACTGCAGCTTGAGAGCACCTGTGGAGGAGGAGGGCTCTGTCAGAGTGTGCAGCGTGTTCCTGTGTCTATTATGTGACAGTTGAGAGGCCAGCACTGCTGCCTTCCTGTTCCCACTGTCAGCGGAGGCCGTGGGGCTGGGCTCCCTGCAGCCTCGGGCCCTGCTGTCCCCACTGCCCCTCTGTGGGGCCTCCTTCTGTTGAAACAGTTTTTTCTTCCCTGTGAACCACCTGGGAACTAAAACACCTGTTAAAGTTACCATACGCCTGTTGACCCCAAGCCTCTGGGTCGGTCTGCAGTGCACGCCGAGGTCTTAGGAAGCTGATGGGGTGGTTCCAGGTCAGCAGCAAGCACAGTCCAGCCGCTCAGGCTCTGGGTTGGGCTCTGTGTACCGTGTGGGCAGCGTGCCTTCTGCCCGCAGATCCCAGTGGAGAATGCCCGGGCCGGGGAAGAGGAGGAGGAGGACCCGACCTTCTGCGAGGTGTGCGGCCGCAGTGACCGGGAGGACCGCCTGCTCCTCTGTGACAGCTGCGATGCTGGGTAAGCATGGGGCCAGCCGGCTGCCCTGCACAACCTTCTTGGAGCCTGAGAGACAGAGGCATCCTGAGGCCCCTCCTCTACGAAGTGAGTGAGTGAGCTGTGCCTCATGGCCCCGTTAGAAGCCACACCTGCGTATGCTGGCGTGCGGCTGCCACCTGTGCTGCTCTGCTGGTTCTGTGTCATTGGTCAGCAGCCAGCAGGCTCTTTTGTTGTCCCTCCACCTATCCCCAGAAGTGGGCTGAGGCTGCCCACAGAGGCGTGTGTCCTGTGTCCAGACGAGGGAGGGGGCCAGGAGACCACCACCTGGGGGGCAGAGGGGCAGGCGGAGCTCTGCGACGGCCCACCCCACTGCCCCGACCCTCAGCCGCCAACGGCCTTGGCACCCCGAGCCTTTTCCTGTCACCACTCAGGCAGGCCTCTGCCCGCACTGCCGCGGGGTCCCCTGCACGGTGGGAGAGCTGGTCTTCTGTGCGGTGACTGTGGGAGCCGTGGCTCTGGGGGTGCAGGGCCTGAAGGCAGTGATAGAGCCCAGGGAGGCGGGCGGGTCTGGCACTCTCCCTCGCACAAGTCGCAGTTCTGAGGGCTGGGCTGGGAAGCCAGAGGCAGGAAAGCTGGAGCCCTGGGTGCCCCTGTTTGTTCCCGGGTGCACTGCCCCAGGCTCCGCCCCCGCCCTCTGGAAGCCTCGACCCTCCTTTCTCACCAGCACAGCTTGGAGCCGGGTTTTGTGACAGTTCACTGGACCTGGTGATCTTTGCCTTTGGGATCCCCCAGAGCCGCCGCCTCTGCGGCTGAGTGCAGGGGGGCTCATTGGGTATGTGGGGGACAGGAGAGGGGCCCCAGGGCCCAAGCATCCAGTGGTCTCGCTGGCCATCTCTGCTCTTCTGGGTGGCCTGTTGAGGGAGTGTGTGCTGGCTGCTGAGCGGTGGGGTGTCCCGGGGACAGAGGGCCCAGGGGTGGCTTCGTGCTCCCAGAGGCCCATAGACATCCTTTCCCTGAAGGAGGGTCTGGGACCCCTGGACACGGCGTGTGCTGCGAGAAGAGGGTGGGCCCACAGGGCCCCTGTCACCAGCCCTGTCTTTGCTGCTACCCCCGCCCCCACCTCCGTTGCTAATGCCCAACTGTGCCTTCTGTGCCTCTGAGGCACCGTCGGACCTGGTGGAGGCCCTTAGAGCTCTCATTGGCAAAGTCAAGGTCTCTCCCTGAGCTTCTAAATGGAGACCGTAATTCTTAACTCTGTCCTTTCAGATCATGATCTGGTTTCGCTCCCGGGACTGCAATGGTGACTGATGGGGGCTTTCCATTAGCCTTTCCAGTGCTTTACAGTGAAAGCACAGGTTGAGTACGTGGGTCTTATTGTCACGTGCTTGGAGTGTTTGACAGACCGACCCCGCCCCGTCAGTGGCGAGGCTTACAAAGGGCTCCCACAGTCATTCCCTCAGCTTGGGAATGGCAAACGTCGGGCTGTTCCGTTGCTCATTTAAAAACAGCACCACAGGCCCCTGTGGACACAGCGCGCCAGCTTCTCTCACTGCTGCAGGGGACAAGGCACCCGTCACTTCCGAAGACTTTAAAGTTGAAAAGTTTCTTCACCGGGGACAGGACATCTCAGGACCTCCCAGGCCACGGGGCAGGGGCTGTCCCCGTGTGGTGGCCAGGAGTTCTTGGTCTCGTGGGAGTGGGGGTCTCTGAGCTGGTGGGCAGGGAGCACAGCTGGCCGGCTGAGGCCCCTGCCCCGGGTACTGGTAGCCGCTGCGCCAGCCCCTGGAGCCTGGCGAGGAGAGCAGGGCTGAGCTGTGTGGGGTCCTGGGAAGGCTCCATGACTCGCCCAACCCCAGTCACCCCCCAGATGCAGGCGGCATTGTGGTCTCGGGTGCGTCTAGGTGCCCGCTCCCCGGGGCCCCTGTTGACAGACCCTTCGCCCCACAGGTACCACATGGAGTGTCTGGACCCCCCTCTGCAGGAGGTGCCGGTGGATGAGTGGTTCTGTCCAGAATGTGCCATCCCTGGAGCTGCTGCCCCACCCACAGGTAGTCTCGCCTCCTCGGTGACCCCGCCCTCCGGAGAGGGGCAGTTGGGGTCTCAGTGGGGTCGGGCAGCCCCTGGGTTGGGGATGGGGTCCCGGCTGTGCAGCAGCCCAGGACCTCTTTTCTCCCAAGACACAGACTCTGTGACTGAGGAAGAGGTCTCCCTGCTCTTGGTGGACGTGGTGCCCACCCCCAGCCGTCTGCGACCTCGTGTGGGGCGGACCCGGGCCATCGCTCGGACCCGGCAGAGCGAGCGTGTCCGTGCTGCTGTGGACCGGAACCGCATGTCCACGGCCCAGAACATCCAGGTGGGCTCCCCGCCCCCACCCTGAGTCTGGGGCACCATATGGGGTCTCAGGGCAACCTGTCCCCCGCAGTTGGTGTCTGCCCACAGGACGTGTAGCCAGGTTGGGAGTAGGGGAGGAGACTGGCGCTCACTTGGGCCTGGTACCCTGGTCACAATCGCCTCTGCCACCACCGAGTCCCAGAGCATACTCCTGAAGTCCTTCCCGAAGTCCCATGCTCCTGCCCACGTCCCCTGTGTCCTGTGGGGCTCGGTCCACACAGTGGCCTGGCAGTGTGGCTCCCCCGCTGTCCCGCCGCAGCCCCATTCACTCCACGTCCCTGCCTGGCCCTCCTCAGCCCTGCACCCACGTCTCGCTGAGGCCTCCCTCCCACCCAGGCAGGTCCTGCTGGGGTCCCTGCCCTCGGGAAGGCCCTGCAGTTGGTCTCTCAGAAGTGAGAGGGTAATGCCAGCTGGGGGGTCGGGCCGGGGCTGTGTGTGTGTCTGTCCCTCAGGGGCACTTCCCAGGGCCCTCCTGCGGCGGGTGTGTGGGAGCCAGCCTGGCAGCCCCCCTGCCCACCAGCTCCACACCTGCTCTGCAGCATGTCCCGAGGTACCTGGTGTCCTCTCTGCTGGATGAGACCATCGAGGCTGTTGCCTCTGGTCTGAGCACCGCCATGTATCAGCGCCCTGTGACGCCGCGGGCCCCCGCCAGACGCAGGAGGAAAGCCAGTAAGCCTGGGCGTGGGGGCTCTTGCTGTGGTGCCTGTGTGTGTGCCCTCATTGTGGGGGCGGGGGCTCAGGTGGGCTGAGCTCTGCCAGCCATCGCTCCGTGTTGTAGCCTTTCCAGTGGACAAAGCAGGACATCCGTCCTCAGGCCACACTGACACCTGAGTTGCAGCAGGCACTGCGGGGCTTGTCTTCTTGCTGTCTGTGTCCTGTGTCCTTTTCTGTTGTCGGGAGGCCCCCTTTCCAGACCTGACGTGGGTCACTCACTGGCGCCCCCCTGTGGCTGGAGAGCAGTCTCTGAAACTTCGGGTGCTGCCCTGGGCCCCTGAGGCGTGTCCCACCCAGGATGACCCCTGGCCTGTGCTGAGGGGACGAGACGGCTCTCTTGGTGGCGCCTCCTTTGTTTCGCTTTGCCAGCGAAGCTGCTGCAGACGGGGCTGGGCTCGCGCCGCTCCTGGCTGTGCGGCCTCCTCTGCACCCAGCCCTTCTCCCGCTGTGCCCTTCTCGTCATTGTCCTTGTGTCTGTAAATGCCTTGCTTTATGTTCCTGAAAGAGGGGTCTCTTTTCTTTTTTGCACTTAATCACAGCAATGGCGTTATACTTGGGAAAACGAGCACTAATTGCTTAGCCCCACAAGGTGGCCACCGAGTGCTGGAAGTTCTAGCAGGGTTGTAAATGTCACATCGTTTTACTTTTTTAAGATTTTATTTGTTTTTGTTTTTTTTTAAATTTTGAGCGCCTACTGTTTTTGGTACGTATGTATGTGTGTATTTATTCATTTGTTTTTAGACAGAGGGAAAATGAGGCAGAAAGCAAGGAGAGAAATACTGATCAGTTGCCTCTCGCACGCCCCCAAGCAGGGACCAGCCTGCAGCCCAGACGTGTGCCCCGACCGAGAGTTGAACTGGTGACCTTGTGGTTTGCGGGACGACACTCAGCCCGCTGAGCCCCCCCAGTCAGGGCTGTCATAGAATCTAAAAAGTAGTTTGTTTGAATCCAGAGCCAAGTAAGATTCTCGTGGCTGCTGGCTGTGCCCTGTGTCTCTGTGTCCTCTGGGTCATAGGGGTCTTCTGTCCGAGTATCCCCAGTCAGCTGTGCCCACCGCATGGCCCGCTAGTCTGTGGCCTGGGGGGTGGAGCCTGGAGGCTCCCACGAGGCTGGGTGCGAGTCCGGTTTCCTTGTTTTGTGCCTGCTGGTTGCTTGGGGGGTGGCTGTGTTTCCATCAGAGCTCTGTCCGTGGACACACAGGGACCGAGCTGGGGGCTGACCAGCACCAGCTGCTGCCCAGCCTCACAGCTCTCTGGCCCCCAGACCTGAGGGCCACCTCACTGCAGAGCAGCCCCTCAGTGGGGACCATGCAGGATTCCGCACCTTTGTGAGCTCACAGGGTCAGGCGATGGCGTGGGCTCTGACAGCGCACCGGGGCCAGTCCCGCCCTCTTCCCCAGAGCCCCTGCACGGGGAGTTCGGGCCCCCCGACAGTCAGCTCATCCCCAGAGCCAGCCCACGGCAGGCCCAAGGTGGCTGGTCAGGACCGAACCCCGGTTGCATTCGCGGGCCAGGGTCAGGGTGTGTCGCACTGGAAATGCACGTGAAGTCGCGTGTTCTCGAGTCTCAGAAAAGTTCTCTGTGGACCCCTCAGCAGGCACAGAACCACGTCCCTCACCACTGTGCCCGACTGTCGGGGTTTGATTCTTCTAACTTAGTCTCATCTCTGACTCTGAGACACCTGTGCCGGTTTTCAAGTCGGGTGTGCACAGCACAGTGGACTTGAGCCTCGCCACCCTTGCTGTACGCAGCTGCCCCTCACTCCTCAGTGGGCAGCAGGGTTTTTAATCTGCAGCTTATTTTTCCACTGCAGACCCTGTGCTTGTGCATGGTAGTCCCCAGGCTGGGCCCTGTGGAGTGCGGCCACGCACACTGAAGCCCAGACCCTCAATACCCTCTCTGTAGGAAGACGGAAGAAAGTGCGGGGAAGGAAGAAAACCCAGTCCCGACTGGCCGTGAGGAGCAGGAGCTCTGGGACAAGGTCCAAGAGACGCCAGGGCCGGGTGAAGAAGAGAAAAGGGAAGAAGACAAAGGTGACACGGGTTTCCCCCGCAGCAGGGTAGCAGGTGGGGGCCCTGCAGTGGCCCGTCTTCTGTGTGTCTCGCTGTGACACGCTGGACACCTTCCAACACCCTGAGGGGCTGTGTGGCTGTCCTGGGACCCGAGTGCTCGTACCTGAGGGGCTAAGGCCCAGGCCAGGTCCCTGACGCGTCGGGAGGCTCGCTGAGTGTGCCCTGATGCAGGGGCCTCCTGGGCAGGTCGAGGGGCAGCGTCCCCAGGTGCCCAGGCCCTGGTCGTGCGGCCCAGGAGAGCCGCTTCGTGTTTCTGGGCCGCCGCTGTGCAGCCCCTCTGAGTGCTCCCTCCTCACTGCAGCCCCGGGAGTGGACGCAAAGCACTTCCCCCCGGAGATGCACACGCAGATGCCACGTGCTCGCTGCGTGTCTGTGTGGCTCCGCACTCGAGGTCGTTACTGCAGCGGCATCAGTGTGGATCCACGGAGCGCAGCTGTCTGGGCGCCACCCACCCTGGGGGTGAGGCCTGCGGTGCTGGCCTTGGCGGGCCCCGTTGCAGTTTGCTCCCCGCAGGGCTCAGTCCTGCCGACAGCTTGTCTTCCCCTTCCCTGCAATCAGGGCGAAGTCACAGCCCGCTGTCGCATTGCCCGGGCTCTGGGCCTCCGGAGGCCGACCCGCGGGGCCTGCATCCCATCCGTGTACAAGCCTGTGGACCCCTCCCTGGGGCTGATGCGTGCAGACATCGGGGTCGCCCCCCTCTCTCTGTTTGGAGACCCCTCTGAGCTGGATCCTATTGACAGGTGACTGCGGGGGACAGTGCTGTGCAGGTGCCGCCTGCAGAGTCAGGGAGCACGCTGTTGGCTCCTCCCTCCTTCAGGTGGGCGGTGGGCATGCCCCCCCATTTGTGAGATGAGGGAGGTGCTTTCTGCCTCCCAGTCCTTCCCAGGTGGATGGCATGTGATGTTCGTCCCCACCCACAGAGGGATCTGCCGTGCGGGGCAGCCCTAGCCTGTCCTGCTGGGCACTGTTGAACAAAGGCCCAGGGATGTCCTCCGCTTTCGGGCATGGGTCACCTGCTCCCTTTGGACTGTGTCCTCCTCCCTCCAGCAGTGAGGAGCCGTCTGCCAGCCCTGCTTCCCCACTGAGCACCAAGAGGAGGGTTCTCTCCCGCTCTGCCCTGCGGTCGCACCAGCCTGTGGCCAGGCCTGTCTCCATGGGGCTCTCCAGGTGTGTAGGGGCAGGGCAGTGAGGGACATGGTCCTGCTTGGTGCTCTGCCCCCAAGACTCTCAGGGCCCGTGTCCTCACCTCCGGGCTCCCTGATGGGGAGGTGACAGCATGGGGGCGACCAGGCAGCCACAGCCTCCGCTGCAGAGCCCACTGGCTGCCCGCTCTGCGCAGGCTGCTGTGCTGTTAACCGGGTCTTTTCTAACGTTTGAGCCTTTGGGGAAGAAGAGTAGCTGAAGCCACAAAGTCACTAGATGCTCACACCTCACACACCCTGTTTTCCCTGTGTGGGAGCTGCTGGGTGGGTCTGCTCTTGTCCCGTGTGGGGCCAGGGCATGGGGGCCACAGCAGCAGGGCCTGTCTGCGCTTCAGGAGGAGCATCCCTGCCGTGGCGCCTGAGCCTGATGTGGAAGAGGCGCCCGTTCCAGACCTGCTGGGTAGCATCTTGTCAAGCCAGAGCCTGCTGATGATGGACAGTGCCGACATCACCATCCACCGGGACGGCTCGCTCAGCGCCAAGCGCGCAGGTGAGGCGGCCTCCACACTCGACACTGAGACACACTTACCCCAAAGACACGTGTGCTCTTTCCACTCAGGAAATGTAAAGGAGGGGCCGCGTCCTGGGTGGTGGTTCTCGGTTGGTTTTTCATCATGTTCTGAGCAGAGTTGAGCACAGGGATTAGGTGGTGACGGAGCCCACAGGCCCCATGGCCATCCGTGGCTGGCCTGTGTTCTCACCCTGGAGCCAGCCTCTCGGAGCCCCTACTCTGCATTCTGGCGGGTTGCGGGGGAATGGGGCCCGTCCAGCCCTGGCACTTGGCAGCCAGTAGTGGGTAGGGCTGTGGCAGGGGGCATCCTCCCGCCCCACGGGAGGGTCTGGAACGGGTGTGGTCGTGACCCAGCCGTGAATAGTACCCCAAACCTGCTGTGGGGCCAGCTACTCACTCAGCGAATGGGAGGGACTGAAAATGCACCCCTGAAAACAAAGGCACTTGGGTGGAGGTTGAACAAGTCTCTGAACTTTTAAAGAGGGGCAGGACCTGACAGCTGTCTGCCTTTCTGTCTTTCAGCACCTGTTGCTTTTCAGCGAAACCCAGCTGGTTCCTCCAGAGAGGGAGAAGGCCCCGGGCCCAGGGATGGTCTGCAGCCCCCCGCACCAAGCCCAGGGTGCCTGGGAAGCCTGGGGTCGAGCTGCCAAGGCAGGCCGGCCCCTTCCCGGGTCCCTGTGCTCACGCCAGGGGCTGCGGTGAGACTGGACCCCTCCGTGGCCCCACGGTTAGGCCAGGCCCGGCACCTGTGGAACGGGAGCAGTCCCAACCAGAAACAACCAGACCGCCCCCACGTGGGCAGCAGCGGCGGCAAGCACACTGTGCCTCTTAGGTTCACATCTAAAATCTCAAATGGTGGCTCTGACCTGCCAGCCAAGAGCACAGTGCCAGGACAGGCCCCGAAACCAGCTCCCAGGAGAGCGGACATCTCCGAGCTCCCCCGGATACCAAAGATAAGAAGGGATGGCAGTGGGCGGGCAGACTCCGCCCCAGCCCCCACAGGCGGGCAGCCTGTCGAGATCCCTAGCTCCTGCATCAGCCGGCTGACGGGCAGGGAGGGCCCCGGGCAGCCTGGCCTTGGTGCCCGGGCAGAGGGCGAGCCCCGTGGCAGGGGCTCCCAGGAGCCCAGTGTGCACGCTGGAGGCGGTGCCCAGTCCCCTACCCCTACCGCACTGGGACCCTCGAGGGGGAAGGGCAGCAGCTCGACCTTCGAGAGCTTCAGGATCAATATTCCTGGGAACACGGCACATCCCAGCAGACTTGCCCACCCCGGCTTCTGCCACACGTTCCGGCCTGTTGAGAACAAGGTGCAGAGGAAAGAGAACCCCTCGCCCCTCTTCTCCCTCAGGAAGACAAAGCAGCTCAAGAGTGAGATCTATGATCCCTTCGAACCCACGGGCTCCGACTCCAGCTCTGCCGGCAGCAGCCCCGAGCGCCTGGGCTCCGGCCTTCTGCCCTCGGAGATCACCCGCACCATTTCCATCAGCAGCCCCAGGACGCCGCCCTCACAGACCGTGCGCTGTGTCACCTCCTACACAGTGGAGACTGTCTTTGGGACGGAGCCCGAGCCCTCCTGGGGGCCTTCTGGCAGCACACTCAAGCTGCGGGGCGAGGGGCCTGCCCACGAGCTGGGCGAAGAGGAGTCCGCCAGGGGTCCGGGCTCAGCTACTCGGGCTCAGAGGCCGTCCCCATCCCATCTGGAGCCCTGGGAGGACGAGGACCAGCCATCGCACAGCACCTTCTTTGGCTCGGAAGAGCGGATGGTGACTTGTGTGACTGTGGCAGAGCCAGATGCCCCGCCAATGACCACCCACAGGATCGTGGAGCTGCGGCCCCGTTCCCGCTCCACTTCCAGCTCCCGTGGCAGGAAGAAGGACGAGAAGAAGCAGGCCACTGCCCGGGAGCACAGGAGGACCCGCTCTGGCACCCGCTCTGGCTCCCGCTCTGGGGACAGGAGCTCCAGGTCTGTGTCACCACCGGTGGGTGAGGACCACGCCAAGAAGCACCGGCCCAAGGTCAGGGGACAGAGGTCTTCCAGCGACCGTTCCAGCAGCCTTGAGCGAGCCAAACGGAAGAAGGCCAAGGACAAGAGCAGGGAGAGGAAGAGGGACTCCTGGGGCCGAGGCCGGCGGAGGTCCAGGTCCCGTTCAGGCAGCCCTGGCAGCTCCTCCCATGAGCATCGTGAGAGCCGGCGGAAGAGGAAGAGGCGGTCTGGGTCCAGGTCTCAGGGGAGGGGGTGCTCACCCCCCAGCAGCCTGGAGAGGGCCCGGAGGCCCCGCCCCCCCAGGGGGAGGAGCCGAGAGCGGCCCCGAGACTCACGGGGCTCCCGGGAGAGGAGGAGACCCAGGTCCAGGTCCCCCAGCACAGAGCACAGGTCCCGGGAGCATCGGCGGCCTCGTTCTCGGGAGAAGCGGCCTCGGCCCCACTCCCCAGAGAGGAAGTTGCCTGTGAAGGAGGCTTCCCCAGCACCCTCTCCCCAGGAGGACCCAGGGTCAGGCAGGGAACACCCAGCCCGGCTGCCAGGGGAGGATGCCTGGGCAGAAGGGGCTGAGGCCCACCAGGCCCCCTCACAGGCCCCACTGGTCCCAGAGGTGCGGGCTGAGTGTCCACCTGAGGACCTGGATTACGGTGACTCTGTGGAGGCGGGGCACGTCTTCGAAGACTTCTCGAGTGAGGGCGTCCTCTCGCAGCTGGATGACATGAGCTCCCCACCTTCCCCAGAGAGCACGGATTCTTCCCCAGAGCGGGGCGCCCTGCCCTGCCTCACCCTGCCCACCCCCAGCCAGCAGCTGGTGGCCAGCCCAGCTGAGGCTGAGCTCAGGAGGGAGGTGCCACCGGTCTGCAGTGAGGATGCTGTGCGCCCCCCACCCTGGGCGGAGGGTCCCCAAGGGAAGGTCTCATTCCAGCAGGACCAGGCCAAGGCTGTGATGCCTGGCCCCCTGGGAGGCCAGGCCGCAGGCGGGGCGCTGGTGGGGCAGGAGGAAGGCCCCAGTCAGACGGCTGTGCTTCGGGCTAAAGCCCCGGTGAAGAGGGTCACCTGGAACCTGCAGGGGGCGGCAGGCAGCGCCCTGGCTGAGGACAGAGGCCTGCGTGAGTGGGGTGCTCCTGCAGCCTGTAGGGTGGGCTGGGTGGTGTGTAGTTGTGGTATGGAGCGGCCACCATGGGAACCTCCTCCCTGGGCAGCTCACTGGGTCACACCGGCCTTGCAGGCCCTGGTCAGGGAGGCATCTGTAGCGCAGCCTATGGTCCTTGTTGCTGGGATGCTTCTCTGGAACTTTCCAGCCGGGAAGTAGCTTTCCAGAGTGCGGTGGTCACAAGCACCCACCTGCCTTGTGTTGCCTTCAGGGATGCCGCTTCCCAGGCCGCAGCAGCCTCGGGAAGAAGCCTGGGGGCCCGAAGATGGGGCCCCTCTGGTGGATACCCAGCAGGCAACCTTCCCCGAGCCCCCTCCTCCTGGCCACAGGCTTCCAGAGCCTGGCTTCCCCAGCGCTGACCTGTCTCAGGTGGGTGCCTGGGCCGGAGGGAGGTGACCTAGCACTTGGGCCACGTGGGCTGGCAGCTGCCCAGCACCAGACCTTTCTGCCGAGGCTCTTTGTGCTGCACGGGTGGACGTGGGGGTGCTGCCAGCATGGAGCCGCACCCAGCGGGCTATGTCTGTGCCCAGGTTTATAGCCCCAACCTGCCTCCTGCTCTGGCTCTGCCCACGAGTGTCCCGCCCTATGCGCCAGTCAGCCAGCCCTTGGTCCAGTTCACCCTGCAGGGCAGCCTTCCCCTGGCCAGCTGTGGGGTGGCCCTGAGCCCAGCCCCAGTGCCAGTGCCCATCGGCCTGACCACAGCCTCAGAGCCGACTGGCCACGCCACCGCCACCACCAACTCAGAGGAGAGGTCAGCCACTCCCCGGCCAGCCATGGAGAAGGCCAAGAACGAGGAGGTGAGTTCCGCCCCTCCTTCCTCCAGGGCGGCCCACGCAGGGCAGTGGGAAGCACCGTGTCTCTCTCCAAAGGGCCCTTGCGGCCTCTCGTGTGTGCATGCCACTCACACGCGTGTCCTCACCCCAGTACATGAAGAAGCTGCACATGCAGGAGCGGGCAGTGGAGGAGGTGAAGCTGGCCATCAAGCCTTTCTACCAGAAGAGAGAGGTGACCAAGGAGGAGTACAAGGACATCCTCCGGAAGGCCGTTCAGAAGGTGGGTGGCTAGCGGGGCTGTGCTGTCTCGCCTAGGCAGACCACCAGGGTGCTGGTGCAGGGGAGGGTGCGGCCAGGACAATGCGGCAGTCACGGTGCTGGGGGTCAGGACCGTGCCCTTGTTCCTGGTGAAGGAGACCTGGATTGCAGAGGACAGCGGCACCCTGAGGGATCTCTGGCCATCTTGGTGGGACCCTCAGTGGCCCTAAAGAACCTCTGGGTAATTGTGCCTCCCCTCCCCCCAGATCTGCCACAGCAAGAGCGGGGAGATTAACCCCGTGAAGGTGGGCAACCTGGTGAAGGCGTACGTGGGCAAGTACAGGCACATGCGCAGGCGCCGGAGGCCGGAGGCCGGCGAGGAGCCTGCTGCCCAGGGTGCCGAGGGCTGAGGCCACACCGCGCGTGGCGCCCCAGGGGCTGCTGTCCTCGTCCCCAGCAGTGCTGTTGGGAGTGGCAGAAGCAGAAGACTCTGGGGACACCCAGCACTGTTTTCAGGGTTCCTGTGGCCACTTGTGGTCTGCACCTGTCCTGCTCAATTTAAATTGGACTTTTTTATATGTATATTATAGATACAGTTTCATTGTGTTCTAATTTATCAAAAACAAATTATCTTTAGAAACTTCTCAGTTGACTCCGTGCTTGAACAGTGCACCCTTTGCTGAAGTGGGGGCCTTAGTGGGCAGAGGGGCTGCCTGTGTCTTACTTAGGTGACCCACACTGTTTTTGCTGGTGACAGCCTGTAAGTAACAGCTTGAGTGTCCAATCAGTCCCGCCACCTCCGGCAGGGCAGAGCTCAGTGTGTGCAGATTTTAAAGGCCAGGGACACCGGCCACCAAGGAGGCCCCAGGTGCCGAAGCACACCCAGCTTGTGCTCTTGAGTGGAGTGTGTCAGCCCTGAAGCGTGTGGTCTGATTTCTTCATTGTGAAGACAGAAAGTGGGTGTGCTGGGGAGGCCAGGCTGGGGTCGGGGATTGCTTCCCACCCCGGCCCAGCCCTGAGGTCCCCGAAACAGGGTGCCAGCACCAGTTGTTCATCCTCTTTATTGTGTTGGGGAGGGACCCGGCCCAGCCTAGGCTGCCTGCTCCACCTCCATCAGGAAGTGCTCCAGGTCCTCGAACAGGCTGTTGAAGCTGGACAGGCAGAGGTCGAGGCTGCCGCTGTCCAGGGAGGACGCACCTTCACGCTGGGCGCCCTCCAGGTACATGCGGCACAGCCAGGGCTCCAGCTGCAGGGAGGGCACAGTGAGCCGGGCTGGGCTGGGGCGGCTGGGCCTCCCCCACCTGGGGCCCCACGCCTCACCTTCACCAGGACCAGGCTCCTCTCCTTGGGCCTCCCGGCCGACAGGTCCTGTCCAAAGCCCAGGTAGATGGTGTAGTGTGGGGATCCCTGGCGCCGGCGAGCCCGGAATTCCACCAGCTCTGCAGGATGTGGCTCTGGTGAGGGGTGGGGCAGGGTGGGGTGGGGTGGGGAGGACATCAGCCCCAGGACAGCGCATCACTGACCTCTGAAGAAGGTGCCAAAGTCGAAGATGGGGGTATCACAGTTCCTTTGCAGCAGGCGGGCGGGGCTGGAGGGGCTGTCCGAGCCCAGGGGGCTGCCCACCTCCCAGTAGACCTTACACTTGCCCCCACGCCGGGCCCACAGCTCAGACCCCCGCAGCTCAAGCTGCAGGCCTGGGGCCACGTGCCGCAGCAGCTTCTCCGTGTACTGCAGCTGCTTCTGGTCTGGGAGCTCGGCTGGGCTGGGGAAGGCCACCAGCTGTGGCGCCGAGGCCTGAGCGGCTGGGTCCGGGGGCCCGTACAGGAGCACGCAGCTCTGGCGCCCGACCACCTCCTGCAGCACCGTGCGGCCCTTGTACAGGATGGTCACGTGCAGGGCACCCAGGCTGGGCTCCGTGTGGGGCTGGAGCACTGGGCAGTGGGGCCCCACGGTCTGGGCGCAGGTGCTCAGGGTGGGCTCCGTGCATGGCTCCCCCTCCAGGGGGAGCTGCCAGGTCTCTGGGGCTGGGCCTGTGGCGAGAGGAAGGCCTGAGCTGGCACCTGGTCCTCCATTTCCTCCCCCTCCACACATCCCCCAGCTCCTCTCACCTGTCATCTGGGCTTGGAGCTGTGACCTGGGGCTGGGGGCCACCTCTGCAGCCCATGGAAGGTACCTCTTGGCAGGGAGCTCTGGACCTGAGAATGAGGACGGGGACTGCTGCACTGTCTCAGCCTGGCGGGCGGGCGGGCGCTTGCCCTATTGGTCCCAGCCCCCTGGAGCTCCGCTGTTCTGCCTTCCTCTCCCCTTGCACAGAACCCTCCAGGACAGAGCGCCCCTATCCAACACAGCCCCTCACCAGAAGCCTCTGGAGGGCCTGGGTCTGCCCCCCGCACAGCTTCCAGCAGCTGGTCCTCCAGGCAGCTCTGCTGTAGGGCCTGAAGCAGGAGGTCCTCTGCGTAGTCCGCCGGGCCCGAGCCGGGGCATGGGGTGCATGGCACGGGGCCGAGCCTGGCTGGCCTGGGCCCCAGACTCTCACCAGCACCTCCTGCCAGGCACAGCCCAGGCAGCCCACCCTGCAGGGGAGAATAGTGCTGGCATAAGCAGCCCCCAGCCCAGTGAGGGGGCAGCCCCCACCCAGGAGCGGGCAGTGCAGAGCAGCCTTACCCTAGTGAGTGGGGCATCTTCAAGGGCCTTGTCCTCCCTCTGGTTGGTGCCTGGACCTTCTGAGGGAGAAGTGGGATGAGGGCAGCAAGGGGACCCGAGACACCAAGCTGCTCTATGCCCCCCGCCCCCAGTCCCAACAGGCCCCAT
This sequence comes from Desmodus rotundus, assembly GCF_022682495.2. Taxonomy (NCBI): domain Eukaryota; kingdom Metazoa; phylum Chordata; class Mammalia; order Chiroptera; family Phyllostomidae; genus Desmodus; species Desmodus rotundus. The sequence goes on from NC_071391.1 coordinate 478,653, forward strand.
CAGCTCCCTCCCCAGCATGCCCCTCCAACCTGGCACCATCCTCTCCCGCATAAGTTTCTAAAACTACGGAGCCCAGTAGATTCCCCTGGAAAGCTCAACACCCCAGAACCCTGCGCAGCACCACCCCTCTGCCCTGACCCGCAGCTTCCCCCACTGCTCACCTCTGCAGGCCAGGGCAGATCGGATTGCAAACACCTTGTGCGGGTCGGCGGGGTCTCCCGAGTTGTCTTGCAGCAACACAAAACGCTTCGTGCTGTCCAGGGCGCAGCGGAAGTTGGTTTTCCAGCTGGCACGGAGCGGGCCCTCAGCAGCGGCTGGGGGGTCTCCTGCACCTCTGCTGGGTGGCCACCTGCCACGGGCCACGGCCCAGGCCTGGGGAAGGAAACAGAGGGTGTGGGCCGGGGGGCTCGGGCCCAGCCGACCCTCCCACCCCGGGCTGGCTGGGGTCCCACCTTAAAGATGCGGGAATCTGCCTCGCCCAGGTCCTTGCGCGCGAAGTGCTTCCAGGGCACGCGGAAGAGCGTGCGGGCCTGGTCCAGCCACCGCAGCCCCTCATAGCGGCCGCTGTTGATCTCGCCCAGAAGCCAATCTGCGAAGAGCACGCGCGGGGTCCCCCTGCAAACGGAGCAGCAAGTGGGTCAGGGCACAGGGCACAGTGCGCCGGCCCTACCAGGGCAGGCAGCCGGCTCTCACCTCTCAGGGTCCAAGGCCATGGTAGTCAGCTGGTCCCACGGGTGGTGCGGGAGCTCCAGAGCAGCCACAGAAGCGCGGCCAGCTGTCACAGTGTGGCCCAGTTGTGACAGGCGTTGGGGTCGCAGATGCGGGTCGAGGGCTTATGGCCACGACGTTGCCTAGGTGTGGATTCCTTGGCAAAGGTGGCGATGGGTGTGAGTACAGATGTGGCGGAGCACACACGTGAAGTCACAGGTGTTGAGCCAGAGTCCCGGCCTAGGAGGTACGCAGGCCGGGCCCTGCAGAGACAGAACGGGGGAGCCGCTGGAGGGCCTGGCGCCAGGAAAGCGAAACCGCGAAGCCGCGAGTCCCGGGAAAGCGAAACCTAACCCTCCACCCCCGCGTGGCTGGCGCATCCCGGTCCCGACCACCCTCCGCCCGTGCCAGCGACCCCCGCCTCCGCCTCGAGCCAGGAGCTGCCTCTCCGACTCCGCGTGAGCAGGGGTCCCGCGTACCTGGAACCGGAGCCGCCGGCGCGGGAAGTTTGGTTTCGCCGAGAAGCCGGGACCTGACGTTTTTATGCTGGGACGACCAGGGGGCGGGGAGGGGCGGAGCCCAGGTGCAGCTGAGGGTGTCACGTGCTGTGGCGGTCTGTGCCGGACTGGTTGCCGGGTGCGCGCAGTGTGAGCCCCTGGGCGTGTTCGGACTCTCTGGTGGGGGCGCGCACGCCGACTGGGGTCAGTGGAGGTGTCGCGGAGGGGTGGCCAGTCCCACCCGCCATCTCCCACCCTTGGTCTGACCACTGCTCCTGGCTTCCATCACACTGGGCGGCGTCCCACCCCTTCCCACAGGCCACTGTCCGGGCGTCTGGGTGTTTCATGCCCTCACGGGACCCCACAGGGATGTAGGCTGTGTCCCCCGGAAGGTCCCGGCGCCGTGCTCTCCGAGTGTTGTTGAGGGTGGCTGCCTGCGAGGGAGTTCCTGAGCCTCCCCCAGGCCGCGAATGTCCGCGTCGGGTCGGGAGGGGGCCCCAGGGCAGGCGCCCTCTTCAGGCCGCAGTTTCCCCGGGAGAGGAACCTCTCGCCGCCAGCTGGCCGGGCCGGGAAGCCCCCCGGCAGGTGGTTTACGGGAAGCGGCGCCTGAGCGAGCGCCCGGTGGAGGGATCACCCAGCCCGCCTGTCTCGGTGCCCACCGCCCGCCCCAACTCGCGCGCAGCCTACGCGTCTCGGATTCGGAATCATCACTTTATTCTGCACAGAGGGGCGGGGGCGGCCGGCCGCCGGGTTCCTGCCCCGCTGGGGGGCGCTAGATGGAGGTGGAGTCGGAGCCGGGACCCTCGCCCACCCCCGCGGCTCCATTGCTTTCGTCGCCGCTGCCCTCGCTGCCCGAGTCGCTGGCGCGGTCCGCGTCCATGGTGGGCGCGTTCAGCACCACCACGTCGGCCTCCGCCCCGATGTTCTCGCTGAACCACACGGCCTTGTAGCCGCCCTCGGGCCGCCGCTCCTTGGTCAGAATGGACCGCACGCCCGCGGGTCCGCCCTCGTCCCGGGCCACCGTGGGGGACTCGAGGGCAGGGCCTGGGGACGCAGGGGCTGGCAGCGTGGGCAACGGGGACGCGGGCGGGACCTCGGCCGGGGTGCGTGTGGGCCGGGGACTGGGGGCGGGCGCCCAGCTGGCCTCACCGTCCTTTGCGAGGAAGGCCTTGTTGTCGAAGCCCTGGGGCTCCTGGGGAGGGGCAGGGAGCCAAGGCGTCAAGAGGGACCTCGGAGCTTGGACACAGATGACCTCCAGCCCTCTCCTGCTCTCTGCCTCCCCGCCCCGGCCCTCCCCACCCTTCGGACTCTGGAGTTTGCACCCCACCCTCCTCACCCCTGCCCTCCAGCCCCGGGCTGGCTCCAGGTCTCCAACCTGCTGCCTCTGCCCCACCACCTTACCACCATTCTGTCCTCACCCTCACATCCCGCCTCTTCCTCTTCACCTCCATCCCTCTCCCGCCCAGTCCCCACCGCCAAGGCCTCACCAGCGCTTTGCCGGAGCAGCACTGCAGCAGGGGCCCGTAGTGCTTGTGGACCAGGATCGCCAGGGCGATAACCGCCAGCAGCAGCAGCGCGCCCAGCACCCCGCCCAGGGCCGCCATCTCCGTCACAGAGAAGCGCTGGTCCTCCACATGGCTGCCACCTGGAGGGACCCCGCCAGTGCCTCCTCCAGTCCCAGGGGGGCCTGCAGGCCACACCCCTGCTCACTGTTGGCTCAGCACCCAGCTCCCCTCCTGTACCAGGCTCAGGGACCCCAGGAGCACACTGGCCAGCACCTCCCGAGCTGGACTGCCCCCAGGGGCTGTGTGCACCCCAGGGTGCTGCAGGGAGGGAGCGGGACGGGCCTGGGTGGGGCAGGTGTCTGACACCACAGGACAGGAGGCAAGGACAGTGCCAGGGCCAGTGGCGTGGGCAGTCTGGGAACTGTGGGCCTCATGCACCCCAAATCTGGCCTCTGGCCCGCCCTCCGTGTGCTCCTGGTTTACCTCATTGGATCCCCCAGGACCTGTCTCCCCCAGGCCAGGGCGCACCCCCTTGGATTTCACAGTCAGCAGGGACCCTGTTCTGCTGTGACTCCAAGGCCACCCAGTGTCATGCGTCAGCAGGAGGAGGATGGCTTCAGGGCTAGTGGAGTGCTGCCCATGGCAGGGGTGGGGGGGTGTCCACTGGGCCCACAGGGTGCCGTCTGAGAGGTACCTGGGTTCGGGATCTGTGTTGAGCTCCCACTGGGCGAGGCTGATGAAGGGGAGGTGCTGGTTCCCTCACCGGAGGGCCCCCCAGGTGTGGACAAGGCGGGTGGCCTCAGGGTTGTGCCTGTGGGGGGTCGTGGGCCAGCGGGTCCCCCAGAGCTGGTGGTGGAGGTCCCCTGGGAAGGCCCAGGGGGCCTGGGGGCTTCCGAAGTGGAGCTGCTTGTGGGCTGGGTCGTTCTTCCAGCCTCTGGGGGTGTGGGGGGGCCTGAGGGGCCTGGGGACCAGGGACACAGCTTGGGCTTGCCTCTGTCCCCGACATGCCTGAGACAAGAAGCCCTCCCTGAGGGTCACCCAGGCCCCGGAGGCTCACCTGTGGGGGTGGGCTCCAGCTCCGTGACTTCGATCTCCAGGACTGTGGCCGCTGTGCCCGATGTCACCGTGTTGTTGGCTTCCACCTGGGGCAGGACGGGGCTTGTCACTCTTAGGTCCCTCCTTAAGCCCCGCCCCCAGGGGATACTGCCTGCCCCTCACCTCTGCGTAGAAGACCCCAGCCTGCACCAGCTGGGTGGCTGTCAGCACCTCCTCCCCGTCCATTTGGAAGTTGGAGTTGTTGGTGATTCGATATGTGATAGCTGAGTTGAGGTCCTACACAGAGACAGCCCCAGTGGGCCCTGGGCCCAGGCTGTCCCTGTAGCCCCCAACCCACCCTGGGGTGGGGGCCAGGCAGTACCTACCGGGAACTCGGGGTCCTGGGCCCAGACCCTCAGAGGCTGGGATGGGGCAGCAGCATCCTTGACCGCGACACCCATGCCAGAGCCCAGAGCCACAGTGCCACGGTACAAGCTCTGAGGGAAGCGAGGCGGGCTCCCAGAGGCGTCACGGGCCTCCACTGTGACCTGGGTCACCGAGTAGCGGGCATGGTCCTCCTGCTCGCCCTGGTGGGGGTGGGGGGAGGCAGCCGTGACCGGTGGGTTCGTGAAGGGAGAGCCTTGCAGCCCAAGGCTCAGGAAGGGCCCTTGGAGACCCGGCCAGTGGACACACCTTGACCAGCAAAAGGAAGGTCTGGGGACCGGGGACGCTCTTGGTCATGGTGAGGTTGCCGGAATCGGCGTTGATGACAAAGGTGTCGTCCTCGTCCTGTCCTGGGAGGGTGGCAGGAGGGTTTGGCCCTGACCCCTCCAGAAGCAGGAGGTCCAGGGTCCCAACTGGCTCTGCCCATGTGGCAGGTCCCCTGGGGGCTCCTTGCCCACAGTGGGGGTCACCTGGGGCCTGGGGGTTGTGCGGGAGGCGCTGGGCTGGCCCCCACTCACCTCTTATGAGGCTGTAGATGATTCGCTGGTTGATGCCCCAGTCCCCATCCACAGCATAGATGGGCCCAGGCCGCAGGATGAGGGGGGCTGGCTGTGGGGACCCGGAGAGGAGGGGGTCCACAGGCTGGCATGAGGCCCCAGCTCGGCCCCTCTCGGGTGGCCTGAGCGGCTGGCGGGCCTGCTGTCCAGCCAGACTCCCCTCACACTCCTTTGGGCCCGTTGGAATGAGTGTTTGGCCCAAGGACATTGGACGGGTCTGAACACTGTGTGTCTCAGAAGGTGGCACCGCTGGGGGTGGGGCAGCTTGCGGGTAGAGGTCTGGACCCCTGCCCTCCGGTGCGGGGTGTCAGCACATCCCTCGTGGCAGGAGCAGGGACAGGCAGCACCCTGGGGCCCCGCCCATCCCCCAGCGTCCTAGCCCACCCCGGCCACCCTCCTCACGCTAATTCCAGGGGAGCCTGCTCCCCACTCAGGAGCACGGGGTTGGTGAGATCGGTCTGCAAAGCTGCACTCACATTCGTTTAAAAGTCCCAGCCACACGTGGCCCCACAGTGCCCAGGCCCCACCCTCGGCGCCCACCCTGAGCCTCCCCTGGCCCTGACCCCTGCCCTCCTCTGGACTTGGCCCCACCCCGCCCAGTCCCCAGTACCAGTCTGTGGCCTGTGGGGATGGCCCCTTGGTACTGGGCCGAGAGGCAGAAGTGAGAGTCTGAGTAGACACAAGGCAGGAACCAGGGCGGCCGCAGATCTGCGGGCTGCACCTCCAGGACCAGGGTGGCCGTGGCCGTGTGGCTGGGCACTGCGTCCTCCTCCCGAGTATCCTGCAACCCCAGGGCCCTGACCATCAGCCTGGGAGCTGGGGCAGCTCCAGTGGGGACTTGAGGGATTCAGACTCGGCCTCAGGGCCGTGGCCTGCTCACCCGCGCCATCAGCTGGAAGGTCATGTTCCGATGCCTGTCGAAGTCCAGTGGCCGGTCCAGCCGCAGGGCGGGGAGGTTCACACCCACCAAGGAGAATAAGCTACTGGCACCCTGGGGAGATGGGGCCACTGAGCTGAGACCCAGAGGGGTGCGGAGAGAATGGGGCGCCTGGAGGGAGGGGTCAGGGTGGGGCAGGGGATGGGGTTGCTGACCAGGGTCACTTCCTGGAGGGTGTAGAATAAGATGTCATTCTTGTCCAGGTCCTTGGCCTGCAGCTCCATCTCAGGGATGACAACGGTGTTCACTTCAGTGTCCTGGGAGTTGGGGGGGGGGTTGGTCTGGCCACACCCCTGACCCCATGGACCCATCCCTGGGGTCAGGCCCCCAGCCCTCTGAGCCCCGGGCTCCTGATACCCCAGCCCCTCACACTCACCTCGGACACACTCCAGACCCTGACCTTGAAGGGGAACTTGGGCGGGTTGTCGTTGACGTCCAGCACAATGACAAGCACCTTCTGCTGGGTCACCTGGGGAACGGGGAACGGTCAGCCTCCTCCCCACGGTCCACCCAGCGCGGCTCTGGCACCCTGCTCAGCTGCAGGACAAAGCTGTCTGCTCCGGCAGGGGTCAAGGAGAAGGAGCAAAGTGGCCTGGGAAACACTGGAGAGAAAGCGCTCAGGCCGGCCCGCTAAGCTGCAGGAGAGGATGACGCCCAACCAGCCTCTCTTCCCACGCGAGTCTCAGGAAAAGGCCAGGGAAAGGGGGGCCTGGGTGGAACGAGGCTCAGGGACACACCAGCCCAGAGCCCCGCCCGCCCTGGTGGGCGCTTGTGACTGAGGCTGTGGCCCTGGGGCAGCGGGCGCCGCCCGGGTTCTGGGGTGCCGAGAACCCGCTTTTGTCAGGTGCGACCACAGGGACGTGCCGTGTGCGAGAGGTGTCCTCATCTTCAGAGACGCCCTGAGACGCGTGGGAGGGCGCGGTGCTGTCCGCCTGGGCACCCAGGGGTTCGGGAAACCAGACATGCGTGGCTCGCGGCTGGGCCAAGGTGCGGGGGGCCAGCCACACATCTGCGCATCTGCTGTCTCCCCCACACTGAAGACGCCTCAGGGGCCAAGGTGTGTGGGGCGAGGGGCAGCGCTGCGCCCGGGAGCTGGGCACTAGGGTGTCTCTGAGCGTGGGTTTGAGTGCGGACGGCATGAGATGCTCCCCCCAGGGAGGCGCTTAGCTTTGACTGAGTGAGAAAGCAGCCCGGGAGTTCTGGGCAGGGACTGGGGTGGGCAAGGTCGAGGTCACAGTGAGTGGACCAGTTGGAAGGTTCCAGAAAGGAGATGCTGGTGGCCAAGACCCACGTGGGGGTGGACGTGGGAAGCTCTAGCTTTAGGCAGAGCCAGCGGCCTTGCTGATAACGGAAGGAGGTGGGCAGGGGACAGGGGACGAGGGACGGTGCCTCGTCGGGCAGTCTGGCTGCAGGGAGCGTGGGTGTTGCCAGCACAGGGCCACACTGGAGAACATGCCGTTGGGTGAGGTCACTGGGGAGGGACTCCAGCCCAGGAGCACTCTGACAGCACAGGGTGGGGGGCACCCGGAGGGCGGCGCGGGGTCGGACTCACCAGAGTGTCCCCTCTTCTGCATTCCAGATGTGCCTCCAGCACCGTGTTCTCCTGCGGGGGGGACAAGTGTCAGGGGTCCCCTGCCCAGCTGGCCACAGCATCAGCCCGGCTCTCAGGTGAGGGGAGACAGAGGCTGAGGGAGGGGCAGGTGCTCGCCCAGGGTCCTGGCGTCCCTGCCAAGTCCAGAGGGCATCGGGGTCCCAGGCAGCTTTGTCCTCCAAGGGTCCTGGTCCCCTCAGGTCTGCCCTCGACCAGGCCTTGGGGCCCGAGAGGGGTCAGCTGCTGCCTGGGGCGCAGGGCCCTTCTCCACACGGGTCCCAGGGAGGGTCAGCCCCCCGCCCACCCCAGGCCTGCCGTCTGCACCTCGTAGTCAGGAGTCACATTGAGAAACAGCTGGGTCCCCTGGATCCGGAATGCGAAGGGGGTGGACGAGGGCCCGAGGGTCACCTGCTGGCCCTCGGGGACGGAGACGTTCACCAGGGGACCGCTGAGCTTAGTGTTCTCCTCGACTTCGAAGACATTCGGCCTCACTGAGCAGGCTGGAGAGTGGGCAGGGGGTGCGGTCAGTGCCTCCCTGCCTCCTCCGACCGCCCAGCCCCCCACCACAGCCAAGCGCACCCTGTGCCTGCGCCTGGGCCACATCCGGGAGCCCCGGCAGCAGCAGGGCCCAAGCCCCCAGCAGCAGGGCCCAAGCCCCCATCTCGGGGCGGCAGGAGAGTCGCAGCCCGGCTGGTGTCTACTGCCTTCCGGGCCTCGGAGCAGCCAGCCTGCACTGTCTCTGCCCGACGACCTTCGCCCCTGCCGGCACCGCCCCACTTTATGACCCTTTACGTGGAACTGGCCTCCAGCAAGGGGGCTCCCGCGGGCCGCGGGCCAAGCACCTGGCCTGTGGTCACAGGACAGCAGCCAGGTCACGTGCAAGGGCCCACGGGCTCAACCCACAGGTACCGAGACCTGAGGCGGAAAGGAGCTCGGAGAACGCTCTGTGCACCCTGGGCCGGGGGGCGGGTGGTGCGGCGGGGTCGTGGGTCCCGAAGGAGGACGGGTTGGGGCCCTTCGGGGCGGGAAGAGGGCCTGAGAGGGCCGGCCTCTGGCTTCTGCGCGTCCTGCTGCCTCCATGCCGACCACCCCCCTGCTCCTGGCAGAGTCGTGTAGGGGTAGCTCCAAAGGCAGCCGCAGGCTCTCCCCACACCCACCACCTCTGTCTGGAAGAACCGGCTGTTTGTGTCCTGAGGACGTGCCCACCTGCCCCAGAAGCAAGCTGGCTCCCTCCAGGTGGAGCTTTCAGGGCACATTCACGGCAATAACGGTGCTTCGGGGGACCCTGGGCCCCCAGCTCTGGTGTGCGACAGCGGGGTGATGGTGGCCCCCAACTGCCCTACCCTGGTCTTTCCTTGGGCCCAAGCTCAGCATCCAAGGAGAGGCCGCCTGGTGGGTCTGGAGGGAGGAAGGGGCTGAGCACAGTCCCCAAGTTCCTTCTACCCCTGTGCTGTGACCTCTGGAGCTCCCAGCACCCCCTGGGGCATCCCCACTGGCCAGGCCTCAGCTGGTCAAGCTGCTGTCCAAGCCCACAGCCTGGATGGAGAGCCAGGGCTCCTGGCCTCCTGGACGTCCCCTCCCCAGCTGCTGCCTCGTCCAGCCCATCCTGGGCCTCCTCACCTCCTCAGACTTACCCTCCCCTCAGAGCCCCTGACTATCTGCTGAGTGGGTGACAAGGGGTGTGGGTGGGGCCCTGGGGAGGCCAGTCAATGGCACAGGAGGTGGCTGTGATGCCAGAGATAAGGGATGGGGAGGGGAGGCTCCCGCTGGCTTCCCAGGTTTAAAGGGCAGCTGGGCATGGCCTTGGGTGGACTTGGTGGATGGTCCTCTCCCTCTGGCTGCCCGGCTGGCTTGGTGGTACCGGGACAACACACGGGGTCTCACCAGGCATGGGTCTGAATTCTTCCTTTATTGGTGCCAAGGGCAATCCCACCCCCTCCCCACCCAGGGTCCCCTGGTCCATGGAGGGGGCTGCTGTGTCCTCAGGGCCTCCTGGGGGTCTCAGCAGGCACAGCGGGGTCTGGAACCATGACCGAGGCCCTCAGTCCAGGAGGCAGCCAGGGAGACCAGGCCTGGTCTAGGGGGGCCCCAGGAGGCACCCTACGGAGAGAGCCAGGTCAGGGGCTGGGGCCTGAAGACGGCGACCCGCCCACCTCCGGAACCGCCCAGTTTCTCTCCCCAGGCCCTTGGGCCACCACCTGTCCAGTTCCCGGCCCTGGCCCAGGGTGCCCCGCAGACCCCAGGGGACCAGGGGAAGGGTCTGGGGGAGGAGCTCGAGGGGGCAGGGCGCGGGCGGGGGGCGCTCACCAGGCCCGCAGGGCCGGCACGCTGGACCACAGCAGGCAGACCGGGCCCTCGGCGGACTCGGACCAGGCTGTGCGGTTCTCCGTGTCCTGCTCGCTGCCCCCCACCCCAGATCAGAATGAGTCCTGGAGTTGGGGGTGGAGACTACTGAGGCGAGGGGCACCCCCATGCCGGACCGTGCCCCTCCGTGCGCCCCCGCCCTCACCTGCGCTTCCCGACCAAGCCCTGGAGCAGCCGCTGCAGCCGGGCGCTCTCCCGCAGGCGGCTGAGCTCGCTGGTGAACGTCCCGTCCGAGTGTCGCGGGGCCCTGCGGAGGCGGTGGCGGGGCCGCGGGCGCGTGAGGGCCAGGCGGGGGTGGGGGCGGACGCGGGGCGGGCGGGGCGGCGCGGCTCACCTGCGGGGCGCGGGGCGCGCGGCGGCGCCCCGGAGCAGCGGCGTCAGCAGCAGCATCAGCAGCAGCAGCGGCGCCCGGGGGGCCATGGCGGGCGCGCCGGGGGTGCTGAGCGCGGCTGCCGCGGCTGCAGCCCCGCGCGGCCCTTATAGCGGCGGCCGGGGTGGGGGGCAGCCTCAGCACCGCCCCGGCTCCGCTCAGCCCCGGCCGCGCCCCATCGATCCGCGGGAAGGTCAGGGCCGCCCCCCCATCTGTCGTCCCGCCGGCCGCCCGCCCCCCAGGCCCGCCGAGTTGGCGCCCCAGGGCGGGCTGCGGCGGGGGCGGGGGCACCGCCTGTGCTCCCAGTGCCGGGAGCCTGGGAGGGGGGCTCGGGGGTCCCGGCTGGACGGCAGGTGAGGCGACCCGAGGCCGGCGGGCCGTGTCGGGGGTGATCTGCGGTGGCGACGCCGAAAGACGGGGAGGAAACGGGGGGCAGCTGGGTCCCTGGGGCTTAAGCAGTGGGGGACTACGGCCGTTTGGAATGCCAGAGCCGCTTTAGGCTGGCGGGACGTTGGAGCTGAAAGAGCCCGCCGCCGGCCTCCCCCGGCCCAGCCCTCCCGCAGGCGCCGCGCTGCTCACAGCGATGGACCCCTATCCACACAGCATTGCCAGGCCCGCGGCTGGCCCAGGGCCTCCCCCCCGGGCTGCTGTCTGTTCTGTAGGTTTGGGCGCACGTGGCACGACACGGGTCCACCATTACAGGCTCAAGTGGAGCGGGCCCACTGGCCCGAACCCCTCTGGGCTCCACCTGCTCACCCCTCCCCTCCCCGACCCGGGCAGCCGCTGAGCTTTTCATGTCTCCACCCTTTGCCTTTGCCAGGGTGTCCTGGACGTGGCATCGGGGACCCTCTGTCGCCTTTTCAGGTTGGCTCCTCTCGCTCAGGAACATGCATTTCTGTTTCCTCCACGCTTTGCCTGCCCTGGTAGCTCATTTCCTTTCAGCCCTGAATTCACAGTCCACCGTCTGGATGGACCACAGCTTATCCATCCGTCACCTCCTGAAGGGCGTCTGGTCCCTTCCCAGTTCTGTGGGCAGGAAGAAGCTGCCGTAAACACCATGTGCAGGCTTTTGTGTGGGTGTGGACGTGGGTGTTCAGCCCCTCTGGGTAAATGCAGGGGGGGGGGAGGGGCACGACGGCCGGGTGGCAGGGCGAGAGTGCGTCCCGTTCCTTCAGAAACCTCCAAGCCGTCTCCCTCAGAGGCTGCCCCGCCTGCATTCCCAGCCACAGCGGGTGAGCTTCCTGCCGCGCCGGGTCCCCCAGCGCCTGCCGGTGTCCGCGCTCTGGACGTGAGTGGTTCCGCAGGGTGTGCCGTGGAGCCTCCCGCTGCTGTTTTCTTTACCTGTGTTTTTAAACAGCTGCTGGGACTTGGTCTTGCTCAAACTTGGCAGATTATTTTATACCATTGACCGACATTCCTGACAACATCCCTGGTACTAACTTAACTCTCCTTCTTAGCACCTCCCACCTTCAGGTAAGTAGGCAGATCTCCATAAGGAGCATCTCATTTTTTTTGAAAGATTTTATTCATTTTTAGAGAGGGGGAGAAACATCAGTGTGTGGTTGCTTCTCGAGCACCCCCTACTGGGGACCTGGCCTGCAACCCAGGCATGTGCCCCGACTGGGAATCGAACCCGCGACCCTTTGGTTCGCAGGCCAGTGCTCAGTCCACTGAGCCACACCAGCTGGGCAACATCTTCCTGTTTTTAAAACAAATCACCTGCGGTAAGATTGGCTTTAAAAAGCAACATGCAGTGAAGTTCACATACAGTAGAAACTGAATTTTGGCAGATGGATAGATGCGTGGAGGTGCCGCCATCATCAGGAAACAGGAACCAGGCCACTCTCATCCCCCCAGAGAACTCCCTCCAACTGCCCCTCTGTGGGCAGGGCACCTTGGCTCACACCTGCATGAGGGCACAGGCAGTCACCACCAAGGGCACAGACGGAGGGCTGAGGCCAAGGACAGGCTATGTCCTGTGTGCCTGGGTCACTAGGGTTCTGCACCTGCCTTCATCTCACCTGAAAGGGCTGTCACCCACTGTCCCTGCTGCTGAGGTTTTCCTGTGTCCTCACCAGCACGTGGCCATGCAGAAGCGTGGGCAGTGTGGTGGCACGTCCAGGCTTTTCTGTGCCCCGCTGGACAACTGGGACCCAGAAAGAGATGACCTGCAGGGTCCCGTGCAGCCCGACCCTTCCCTCCCGCAGGGACACTACTTAGAGTCAGCAGACAAACTACGAGGACAGCCTGCCGCAAGCAGCCCAGGGCTGCCCGGGATGGCCGCCAGCTGGGCCACCTCTGTCAACGGTTCTGCAGGCAGGACTGCACTCCGTTGGGGGTTCTAGTGATGCCAGTTCCGTGTCCCGGGTTCTAAGGATAAGACACTTCATTTCTCCAGCGCAGAATGTGGGAAGGGAGCTGTCCGCACAGCCAAGGATTCAGTTCACTGTTTCACTCTCTGAGTCAGCAGAGCTCAGGAAATCTTCTCTATGCCTTTTCCGCTTTAGCCAGGATTTAAACGTCCAATTCAAATTACTCCTATCTGCTCTTCCTTCTAGGTCAGGGTGTGGCAGGAGGGCGCAGGAGAGACCCCTTTCTCTGCACCTGGCGACCACTGCACTCTTCCTGCCTCCCAGCAGCCGCGGGCGGCGCAGCCCGGCTCGAGGCCGGGGACCATCAGGGACGATTTCAGGGCGTGAGCCCGGGCCACACAGTAGCCTGGTGACCTCGTTATGAGCTTAGCGGCTCCCCGCTTAGGACTAGAAAGAGAGAAATCACTTGCGTATGTGACAGAATCTCAAACATACAGGAGTAGACAGAATGGTATCACGGACTCGCCTTCAGCAATTTGTGACCACTCCTATCGACTGCATCTGCTTCCTCTGTTCTTTTTCAAAAGTGATTTTGGAGCAGATGGCGGGAATGGTAGTATTTCGTCTGTAAGGACACACTCTACATCTCAAAGACAGAAGGACTGTCAGTGAAGGCCCCTGACCCCTGACGAGATCCCCGAGGGCCCCTGTTGATCAGGAAAACTGAGCTATTGAACCCCAGGGAGGAAGAGCCCAGCTGGGGGGTGCGGGGTGGGGGGTACAGGCCTCTGTGGGGATTGGGGCTGAGGCTCAACTGCTTTGGAGGGGCCTTCCCGAGTGGAGGCCTGGTGGGCACAGCTGTGGGCTCAGGGAGATGAGTCTGAACAGCAATGTAGCGACACATCCGTATTTCTAAAGTTCTTGCCTCTTGCTTCAGACGACAACATGGCGTGTGGAGGAGCTGCTGGCGCCCTGCCTCCTCGTGTGCCCCCGACAGACCGGGGCTCGTTGTGCTCGTGAGGTTGGGGTGCCTCTGGCTTGTCTTTTCCCGGATCGTTTTGGTTATGTGGGTTCCTTACCATGTCGTTAGGGTCTGGACAGTGTGTGCTCGACGTGGGAGCTGGCACAGTGAGGAAGAGTCGTCCAGGCCATGGACACGGGGCTCCTCGGCTGGCTCTTCTTTATGCTCTTCCAGAAGCGCGGTGTGGTTTTCAGGGCGTGAGTCTTTCACCTTCTTGGTTAAATATAACCCTAAGTTATTTTATTCTTTTTGATGCAGTGAATGATTTTTTCCTCAAAAAAATTTTTTAAAGATTTTATTTATTTATTTTTAGAGATGGGGAGGGAGGGAGGATGAGAGGGAGGGGAACATCAATGTGTGGTTGCCTCTCTTGCGCCCCCTACTGGGGACCTGGCCCACAACCCAGGCATGTGCCCTGACTGGGAATCGAACCAATGACCCTTTGGTTCACAGGCCGGCACTCAATCCACTGAGCCACACCTGCCAGGGCTGAATGATTTTCTTCACTTGATTTTTTGATTGCTCATTGATAATGGACAGAAATGAAACTAACTTTTATATGTTCACTGATATTCTGCAACTTTGCTGAATTTATTAGCTCTGACAGGTTTTGCGGCTTTTCGTATTTTCTGTACGTAAGAACACCTGCAAGCAGAAACAGCTTTACTTTCCTCCTTTCCCACCGTGGACGCCTTTTTTCCTTTCCTGCCTCCTGCTGGGACTAGACTTTCAGGGCCGTGCTGACTGACGTGCCGAGAGTGGGCCGCCTCGTCTGCCCCTGACCTTGGAAGGAAGCGCCCGTCTCATTCCCTTGATGCGTCGGCCACGTGTTCCTTCGGCCACGTGTTCTCCACACGTGACCTTTATTACACTGAGGGAGTCGCTTTCCATTCTTCGCTTATTGAGTCTTTTTATCATGGAAGTGTTGGGTTTGGTCAAACACTCTTTCTGCTCCCACGGAGACAGTGTAGCGGGTTTCCCCTCCAGTCCGCTCAGGTGCCCACAACCCTGGCCGGGTTTGCTGGTGGGGTCGGCCCCCTGCGCTGTGTCCCTCGGTCACGGTGCCCGCCCTTTAACCAACGCCGCCGGGCACGGCTGGCCTGTGGCTGTCGAGGGGTTCTGTTCTGGAGTTCTCTCTCGTGATGTCATTACTGCTCACTCTGTCGTTTTTGTAATCCGCAACTGAGAGCGTGTTTATTGATTTCAGAGAGAGAGGAAGGGGGAGAGGGAGAGAGGTTGCCTTGCACCCGTGCCCTTGCTGGGGGTTGCACTCGAAACCTGGGTATGTGCCCTGACGAAGGATTGAACTTGTAACCTTTCGCTTTACCGAACAATGCTCCAACCAACTGAGCCACCGGGCCAGGGCTCATTACTCTTGAATTTTGAGAGTCCTTTACGTATTTTGTATACAGCTCACTTGCTAGAATTTTTTCTTCTATTCTGTGGCTGGAAGTTTTTAATCTTAAGGAAGTCCCATTTATCTGTTTTTTTTTTTAATTTGTAAATCATGATTTTAAAAAAAAGATTTTATTTATTTTTAGAGAGAGGGGAAGGGAGAGAGAAAGAAAGGGAGAGAAACATCACTGTGTGGTTGCCTCTCACACGCCCCCTACCGGGGACCTGGCCTGCAACCCAGACATGTGCCCTGACTGGGAATCAAACTGGCAACCCCATGGTTCGCTGGCCAGCCCACTGAGCCACACCAGCCAGGGCTGTAAATCAGGTTTTGGGTATTACATCTAAAAATCTCTTTGTTTAAGTCCTGGTCATGAAGGTTTTCTTCCAAAATTTTGATAGTTTTAGGTTTATATTAAAATCTGTGATTCCTCTTGAGTTTGTTTTCAAATAAGGTATGAGGTTTAGATCCAGGGCTCTGGGGCAGGGGTTGCATTTGGAAATGAAACAATGTAGTTCTAAGTAATCCATGGGCCACAGAAGAGGTTTCAGGGAAAGTGGGAAGTATTTCCACCTGAACATAACTGAAAACACAGAAACGTGTGGGACGTGTCTCAGAGGGAAATTGTTAGCCTTAAATGCTTGTGTCAGAAAAGAAGTACCTCAAATAAGTGGCCTTGAGAAACTAGAAAAGGGCCCTGACCAGGGTGGCTCAGTGGGTCGGAGTGTTATCCCATAAACCAAAATGTTGCAGGTTTGGTTCCCAGCTGGGGCACACGCCGGGGTTGCAGGCTCGGTCCCTGGTCAGGGCCTGTATGGGGAGCGATGGATCACGTCCCTTCCACTTTCTCTTAAAAACAAAGGCAACTAGAAAAAGGGCATATTAAGTACGAAGTGAGCAGAACAAAGGAAACAAAAGAGCAGAAATCAATGAAACTGAAAACAAACCCACAAAAAAAAAAGGAAAAATCCATAAAACCAAACGCTGTTTCTTTGAAAAGATCCACAAAATTGATAAACCTCTAGCAAGACCGACCAAGAGAAAGAGGAAAGACACAACATACAGACACGTGGACGGCAGAGGTGCCGAGGGCGTCGCACCAGAGGCCTTGCAGGTGTGCAAACAGCGAGGGACGCTGTGGACAGTGTTAGGCCCGATTCGGAAAACTCACATGAGACAGACCAGCTCCTTGGAAGACCACTGAGCTCACGACTGAAGCCTGTCCAGCCCCGAGAAGCCCGGGCGCAGGTGTCGCTGGGAACTCACTCCAGCCCTTGAGGAAGAGTTCATCTCCATGCTTCGAAACCCAGCCCAGACAGCAGAAGGAGAGGGAGCGGCCCCCATCTTGGGCATGAAGCCAGCACACCCCGGTGCCCAAATCCAGGGTCCCGCAGAGCCCCGCCAGCAGCCCGGGGCTGTCTCACCTGCGTGCGAGAGGGACCCGAGCCGGGCTCAGAGAGCCTGAGGGGTGCTGCGCGCATGGTGAGGGGTCTCACTGGGGCTTTGCTGTTCTCTGCAACCAGCCTGCTGAGCTCCCGGAGTGCTCATACCCCTCCCTGCCCCCACTCAGGTCACCTCGAGGGAGGCTGAGGGGTGGGCACCATTTCCTGGGTCCCAAGTCCCAGCCTGGGGGGACGCACACTTGCTCAGGGTCACATGCTCCGAGGTGATGGAGCGGGGTGGGGGTTGACAGCAGCCCCCTGGAGGATGGAGGGTCAGGCAGCGGCTGAGGGTGGTCCTGGACACCAGGCAGAGGCTGCTTCCTGGAATGGGGTGCAGTCTGCACTCACTGTGGAGGACGCGCCAGAGCACACAGGGGTGGGCTCCGAGGGCTGTAGGAGGGAGAGGTAGGGTGGACCTGGTGCCTCAGGCACCACGGGTCCTCTGGGGCCCAAGGGGGCAGCCCCTGAGTGCCCAGGGCCTGTGATGGAGCCAGGGACCCCTGAGTCAGGTCTCTCCGCGTCTGGAGGAACCGGCCTGAGAAGTAAGTCTTCCCTTGCCACGTGAACAGGGTGGAGTGAGAACCGGCCCGTCAACGCCTCGAGGCGCCTCCAGGGGTGTCCCCAAGAAGGAGAGGCCCAGCTTGGGCGCATATAGGGACTCGGGGATCTCCGCGCTGGCGCGGGTTCTCGCGCGCCTCGGTGTGTGGTCCGGCTGACCTTCCATCTTCGTGGCTTTCTCCGGGTGCAGACCCAAGACACCCCCACCAGCCCGGAGCCGGACCGCCCCCGCCGACCGCCCTGCTCACCTCGCGTCTCTTTAGCCGTTGCATTGTTTCGCCTGACGGTCCCCTCAGCGTCAAAGTCCAAAACGGGCAAATACAGGGTGCACCCTGCAGCACCCCGGGGGCCTGTGGAGGTGGGGCGGATCAGGCAGGACGGAGGCCCAACTGGGGCGTGCCTGAGGGGCGGGGCTCCCGAGGTCGCGACCTGGGCGCTGTCCGCCGTGAGTGCCCGCCGGGGCGCAAGGGGCCGGGGAACCATGGGGAATCGCAGCGCCGGGGACGCTGGCGAGCTGCTGGCGGGGCGCGGGCCTGGCGCGGGCGGAGGCGCAGGGGCGCCGGCGGGGCTGGCAGGGCCGGGGGCGACGGCGGCACTGGTGGGGGGCGTGCTGCTCATCGGCTCGGTACTGGCGGGGAACTCGCTCGTGTGCATGAGCGTGGCCGCCGAGCGCGCCCTGCAGACCCCCACCAACTACTTCATCGTGAGCCTGGCGGCCGCGGACCTGCTCCTCGCTCTGCTCGTGCTGCCGCTCTTCGTCTACTCCGAGGTGAGCGCGCCCACGGCCGCAGGGACGCAGCGTGACCAGCCCCTTGCCTTCCCAGGAGCCCCGTGCTGGGCGCTGCTCCTGGTGCCCCTCCGAGCCCACCCCACTCCCGTCTCCGGTCGGTCTGCCCGCCTTGCTGTCTGTCTGCTCGTCCTCTTCTGTCCCTCCCTTCTCTCCCTTCCTGGAGCGTCTGTTACCCAAGAGATGCCTCTGTCCTTCAAGCCAAGGACCCCCCAAACAGGTGACTTTGGCAGTCCAGACACCCACCCACCTTTCTGAGCTGGGTCCGCTCCCCAGGGCAGCCAGCTGGACAGGCAGGCGGATTCAGGCTCACCGCGGCTGGCTCCCCCCCCCCCGCCCCCCGGGCACAGGGACACATGCATGGCTGCCCAGGTCCCAGCCACGCGTGGCCAGGAACACGCACTGGCACAGACCTGCACTCACTCGTGCACAGGGGCAGCCCACAGTGGGGGGGGCAGTGAAGGGCAGAGGGAGGGGAGGGAGGGAGGCAGGGTGGGGGTGGGGGCATGGCAGAACTGAGGGGAGGGGCAGCTGTGGGGCCCAGAGCCCTTGAGGAGAACCGGAGCCAGGAGCCTCCACTCCAGACCAAGTCTGGTGCTCAGGTGGGTCCCCCTTGGTGCCAGCTCTGTCTTTTTGGAGGTTTGGGCAGAGAAAAGCTGCTTAGTGCCGGGGTGGGGACACCGTGCCCTGGACTGTGGGGGAGGGGAGGCTTGGATTTTCCCAAAGTGGACACAGTGAGTGAATCAGGAGGGGCTGGGGCAGAGGCTGGCAGGACAAGGACATGCATGACCTTCTGTCCCCTGCCCTGGAGCAGCAGACGGACGTCACAGGGACGGTCTTAAGCTCCTAATCGTCCCAAATCAGCGGGAGGGGATTTGCCAGGGGGCAGCTGTCTGCGCCTGGCACAGGTCACGGTGCTGAGGCCCGTAACTTTTATCTCATCTCCCCTCGGACATCGCGGAGCGGCCCATCACCCCCTCACTTCACAGGCGCGGGCACAGTGGCGAAGCCACCTGTCCAGAGTCCCCCAGGCAGGGACGAAGTTTGAGTGAAAGGGCTGGCTCTCAGCTGTGCTCTGGGGAAGAAGGGGGTGGTGGGGACCCCTGGCACCCTGCGCCCCACATCACCAGAGATCAGGGTCCTTGGGCCATCGGGCTCCCACCACCCCCAGGCCTTCGCAGCTCTGACAGAAGGGCCGGGGGTGGGGGAGCAGGGCAGAGGCTGCAGGCCGGGCCTGGCTGGGGCAGCAGGGGCTAGCATCTGGAATCTTGAGTCCTCTGTTGCTGTCCCGCCCCATCCCCGCGGTCCAGGTCCAGGGAGGCGTGTGGCGGCTGAGCCCCGGCCTCTGTGACACGCTCATGGCCATGGACGTCATGCTGTGCACTGCCTCCATCTTCAACCTTTGCGCTATCAGCGTGGACAGGTGGGCCCCCCTCCCCCGGCCTCACGGCACTCCCACCTGGCCCCGCCCCCAGCTCCCGCCCATCGCCCCAGCGGGGGCCCCCCCCCCCCCCTGCGCGTTCTGCCGCCCTCACTGGGCTCCCTGCCCCCCGCAGGTTCGTGGCCGTGGCCGTGCCCCTGCGCTACAACCGCCAGGGCCAGGGCGGGCGTCAGCTGCTGCTCATCGGTGCCACGTGGCTGCTGTCGGCTGCGGTGGCTGCGCCCGTGCTGTGCGGCCTCAACAACGCGCCGGGCCGTGACCCCGCGGTGTGCCGCCTGGAAGACCGAGACTACGTGGTCTACTCGTCCGTGTGCTCCTTCTTCCTGCCCTGCCCACTCATGCTGCTGCTCTACTGGGCCACATTCCGGGGCCTGCGGCGCTGGGAGGCCGCGCGCCGCACCAAACTGCACTGCCGCGCGCCCCGCCGGCCCAGCGGCCCCGGCCCGCCGTCCCCCGCCGCTGTCCCAGCCCAGGCCCCGCCGCCGGCCCCAAGGAGGCGCGCAGAGATCCCCGGCCGGGAACGCAAAGCCATGAGGGTCCTGCCCGTGGTGGTCGGTGGGTGCCCACCCGTCCCCGGAGAGGAGGGTGGCAGTGCCGGCCCGGGGCGCTGGGCCCTGGCTCACGCCTCCCCCTCCCCCGCCACAGGGGTCTTCCTGGTCTGCTGGACGCCCTTCTTCATAGTGCACATCACACGGGCGCTGTGTCCCACCTGCGCGGTGCCCCCGCGGCTGGTCAGCGCCGTCACCTGGCTGGGCTACCTCAACAGCGCCCTGAACCCGGTCATCTACACGGCCTTCAACGCGGAGTTCCGCAGCGTCTTCCGCAAGGCCCTGTGCCACCGCTGCTGCTGCTGCTGAGCCGAGCCCCCACTCTGCCTCCTCTCAGGGGGCAATAGCCCCCCAGGGGGAGGAGCGGTTTTGTGCAAACTATTAAATGGATTCCGTCCTAAATATCCATGCAGAAGGTTCCAAGGGGGCGCGGGTGGGTGGGGAGGGGGCCAAGGTGGGGGCGACTTGGCCCCTCCTGACCCCCATTGGTCAGTTAACCCCTTCCCTCCTTCCGAGGAAGCGCACAGGACGGGCCCCACAAACCGGCTCCTGGCTCAGCACGAGGCAGTAGGGCCACCTCGGCCCCAGGGCTCCCCACAGTGGCTCCTACCCTTCTCTGCAGCACCCCCACTCCTGGGCACCAGCTGCAGGGCCCCCAGCCCCATCCCAGCCTCTGGGCCCGAGGCTCCCTCCCCTCCGTCACTGGGCTGCTGTCCCCTCTCTTGGCGGGAGACGTGCACAAGTCACCCCGCAGACACTGGGGTCAGTGGCCAGGCCCCTCCCAGACCAAGGACCAGCTGAGGTGCCCCCCCCCACTGTCTCTAGAGAACACAGCTGAGCTGACTCCACTGAGGCAGACCCCCCTCCACCCCCCAGGGCATGCAGCCATCCTCAGTAGGAGCGGCCACCCAGGGTGCCCAAGGCAGGGTAGGGCCCCCCCAGCTGACCCTCTTGCTCGGGCTACCCCTGCCCCCCAGGAAGACCAGATGTCTGGATCGCCGGTTGGATTCCCACTTTGGGCACATGCCTACGTTCTGGGCCAGGTCTCCAGCTGGGTCCAGAGTTCTCAGGTGTCACTTGAACGAAATGGATGAGGTCACACATGGGCTGCCCCTTTGTTCTGGCCATGAGGAGCAAGTCACTTCTGGGACTGGTTGAGCACTTGGAGGCCTGAGGGACCCGCACCTGGGGCAGCACCCGCCTCTGCTCCGGCTCCTCAGTGACATAAGAGCAGGAAGACACCGCAGGCGCCCAGGTCCCCGCAGTCCCACACCGAGCCGGGGCTTTTCCACAGTGGGAGCAGAGCTGGGAAGCCGAGGTGGCCGACCCGCCTCCCATGCCTGGGAAGCAGGGGCTAGGACTGAGCCCAGGTGGGGCAGGGACACCGACTTTATTGAGACACATGTATGTACACCCGTGTTACAAACACAACACACCCGTGGGTAAGTCCGGACCCTCCTGATCCAAGAATAAAAGAGCACCGTGCGGTGGTCCATCCTCTGTAGCGCCACCTCCCTTGGGCCTCGGGACAGAGGTGGTTCTCCAGGGACACGGGCCACTTCCAGTCTGTTCATAACTTGGCCAGCAAGTTTCTTCACATTCTCAATGTCCCCCACAGCCTCCAGGGGTCCTGGGCCGGCGACAGCCCCGCGGCACCACAGAGAGGGGGCCTGGCGGGCCCTCACACGGCGACTTTCTCTATCACGCTCTCGGCGACGTGGACCTCATCCCCCTGCACCGTGACGGCTGCCGCCTGGCCGCACAGGTGCTGGTGGTCCTTCCAGTCCTGCCAGGAAGGACACACCCGCGTCACCAGGAGCTGCCAGCTTGGCAGCAGCGAGGGGTGTCCACCCGGGGCCACAGCCTGTGTGCCCGCGGGCCCTGCCCGCCGGTGCCCCGCTCAGGCCCAGCTCACAGGCAGATGGCCAGGAGGAGCCAGAACACGGGACACTGAGAAGTGTCTGGGCTCTGAGGCCTCCCAGGGCTAGAGTGGCGCGTGTGGGGAACAGGCCACACCCGGTGTCGCTGCCCACAGGGCCATTTGTAACTGCAGGAGCCGGGGCCAGGCTGGCGGCTGCCGCCCGCGGGCGGCCGGGGGCCTGGGGCCTGTTTCCAGACAGGACGGGGTGCTGAGCACCATGCGCGACAGCCTCAGCCTGGACCAGGGCTCTCAGGAGGCCAGCAGGCCAGGGACCTGGGCACAGGGGGAGGTGAAGGTGTGGACAAAGTGACGTGACGGCAGTGAACGGGAACATGGCCCCTGGAAGCACAGAAACCAGTGCGTGGAGCGGGTGGTGGGCTCCGGGACGGGGAAGCGGCTGGTGAGCTCCGGGACTGAGGGGCTGCGCCCTACCTGGTCCTGCTCAGCCGCCAGCCCCCGAGGGTTTCTGCTGAGAGTGGACAGTGCTTGGACACCGCTGGCGAGGAGAGGCCCACCGCCCACAGCTGCCTCCCCGGCTGTGGGAAGTCCCAAACCCCTGGCCACAGCCAGCCCTCCGGCTGCCAGAAACCTGCTGTTCACCTCCCTACCACCAAAGGCCAAAGGCCAGCAACACACAGGTGTCCAATCACTGACTCTTGTGACCGTGAGGAGGCGTCCAGGGCTGGGGGCGCCGACCCCAAGGTCAAAGGCCAGGGCGAGTACCCCCCACCCCCGGCGGGGCGGGGCCTACCTTGCGCTGGCAGAAGGTGGAGCAGTAGTTCACCTTGTGGCAGCCGGTGCACTCGCTCAGGGCCTCACGGCCGCAGTTGGCGCAGGACTGCTGCAAGGACAGAGCTGTCAGCGCGGCGCGGGCGACAGGGGTCCCCCGGCCCCCAGCACGTGCGCCGCCCCCAGGTGGCCTCGTTCCCACCCTGTCCACAGCACCGAGCCTGGGGACAGAGTTCTCAAAGCCGTCCAGTCTCCGGTCGGCACACACCCCGTCCCCAACCCCACTCCGCGCCCGCCGCCCAGCGGCTCGCGGAAGCGCACTTTTTGTTTCCCGGAACCCTGAACGGTGGCGCCGCACTGTTCTCTGCAGAGCCGGCGCCCCGGGCTGTTCCGACTCCGGCTCCCTTCTCTGCAAGACGCCATGTTCACCGCGCGCAGTATTTTCCACGAGCAACTCTGCCCACTCAGAAATCCTCACGGTGTGCGCTCCCTTCAGAAGACGGGGCGCCACACGAAACCCGAGGGGCCGCTTCCGTTCGCGCGGCCGGACTGCAGCTGACAACGCAACGCTCCCGGAGAAAACAGATCCGGCCCGTGGGCGCGGAGGGTCCAAGGGCGCTGTGCGGTGGGCGGCCCGGACCCCGCGCCCCACGCGGGACGCGCTGCCCTTGTGAGGCATCTGCTCTTCCGCCCCATTAGCCAGCCGGGCTAATTACACACACCGGGCAGCGCCCACGGTCACAGCTGGAAACGCGGTTTTCAAACCCCAAACAGCCAGTGTGAAGCGGACTGCTGCCGCGGCCACGGGCTGGGGGCGAGGTCCCGGCCCTTCGGACCTGCGGCCGCCGCTGTGGGAGGGTCCGAGGGGCAGCTCCCCTCCTCGGCTCTCGGGCTTGCCTCTGCGATCCCAAAGGTTACCGGCGGCGTAGGCAAACCGTGCGAACGTGCCCCCCTGTTCTCTGGTGGCATGGGCGCGAGCGTGGAAAGTCACTCTCAGGCTGGCTGACGCCCCGGTCCCGCGGCAGAAACCCCTCAGCAAGTGCGTGGGCAACACCGGGACCTCATGAGCTCTTGCCACCACGCTGCGATCACGCCCTGGGTCACTGC
This sequence comes from Desmodus rotundus, assembly GCF_022682495.2. Taxonomy (NCBI): domain Eukaryota; kingdom Metazoa; phylum Chordata; class Mammalia; order Chiroptera; family Phyllostomidae; genus Desmodus; species Desmodus rotundus. The sequence goes on from NC_071391.1 coordinate 501,923, forward strand.
TGTCCCCGTGCTCCAGGGACACGGCGGGAGCCTCCCCCCTCAGACGGGGCTCAGGTCAGAGTGCCCAGTCCCAGGAGGCCGCTGCAGAAGAGACATCCAAGTTGTCCATTGTCACCCGACAGCCCTTCACTCTGCAAGAACCGAGAGTCCAGGCGCCCAGGCCGACCCGGCCGCAGAGCCCAGACCTGCCCGCGGAGCCGGAGGGGACACGGGCGCTGAGTGTGGCCAGTGCTCTCCTGCACCACGGCGTCGCCTGCATGAGGTCGGCCGTGTCCCGGCCTCCTCCGGCTGGTGTGCTCAGCCTCTGACCACTGCGGCTTCCTTTTCATTGGGTCTGGAGGGTGACACCAGTTAACGAAGCCACGCAGGCTGCAGAGGCACAGTTCTGAGGCCCCACCCACGGGGTGTGCTGTGTGCCCGCCACCCCGAGGCCCGTCTCCTCGCGTCACCATTATCCCCGCCTCGCCCTCCCTGCCCACTGGCCACCAGCACACAGTGGCCTGTGTCTCTGTCTGCAGATGGTGTAGGAAGGTCACAGTGTGTCCAGAGCCGAGGGGGTGGCACAGCCACTTCCCAGGCTCAGGCGCTGCCTCGGGGGCAGGGCAGCCTCCCCTCAGGGGATTTCAGGATAAAGGGATTTCCTGCCACATTTCTTTCTGAGAAATGCATCAAATTACAAATGAAACACCAAGCCCAGTTTTCCACGCGGGGACCTCCAACACAGCCACATCCCCACATCTGGGTCTGGGTCCCTGGCTCACCAGCGCCCTTCTGCCCTGGCGGCCTGCCACCTGCCACGGTCACAGGACTCAGCTCTGGACCCTCTGAGAAGGGAGGTGGCTGAGCTGGGGCTGTTCCCGTGAGAGTGACAGCAGCTGATGGGGCCGCTGGCTCAGCAGTGCCGCACCTGGGGCAGGGCACACTTTCCGGCCGTCTGCCCTCTGGGCATGCCCGCTGGGGGTGGGGGAACCTCCCCCTAAACCTCACAGAGAGAGAGGTCAAGGGCCAGTGCAGGGAAATGAGGAACTAACAGTGGAGAACATCTCCCTTTCGTTTCCTCGGCAGGGAGTTCAGATTTCGGGGCAGCTGGCCCTGTCTGTGTGGCCCGTGTCCCCTGGGGGAGGAACAAGGCATGGGGCGGGGGGCTGGGACCGTGATTCAGGGTGATTCTAAATAAGAACCAAGGGCCTGTTCCCGATATGCTTCCACAGCAACCTGAGTCAGAAAACACACCAGACAGTCCCTTTTCGTCCCCAAACACGCCAGGACAGCTGTGTGAAAACCTGCTTCCCTGACCTGCAGGAACCTGTGGACGGACAGACGGACGGACCGCCGGGCAGCTGGCCAGTGTCCTCTGCACACCTGGGCTGAGGGGCACAAGGGAACTGCCCCGCAGGGTATCTACACCTCGTGTCCCTACCCCGCCCTTTAAAATGATCCCCAAATCTCTGGACTATGGGGGGAGGTTACAAAAGCCACCAACGTGTGTCATCCGAACAGTTCTTGCCATGTAACAGGTGATCGGTAACATTTATGGCATCAACGAACAACCTCACCTGCTATAACACACTGATTCTTTTACCCGATTTACAACGTGCACAGGATCTGGGGAGACCTGACCCAGAGGCCCGCACATGGCCGCAGGCGCCTGAGACGACACTCTTGCATCCTCAAGGAGAGGCAAGTCAAACCGCAGACACCCCCACAGCCCCCCAGGATGGTGGAGCCCCAGCGCAGGTGGCAGCAGGTGGCGTGGGACCCGTGAAGCCCGCACGCCCTGCAGCTGGGGACGCCTGCAGTGCAGCCGCATGGAACACAGGCTGGCAGCGCCCTGAAAAGTTAGACAGACGTAGGGTCACCACGCAACCCACAGTCCCAACCAGCCCAAGAGGAGTGACAACGTTTTCTGAGCAGCCAGAAAGCAGGAGCAACCCCAGGGGCCTCAGCCACGAAACGCGGGCGTCCGCACGGTGGGCTGCTACGCAGCCACGCGGAGGCACGAGGCTCACACCAGCTGCCGTGAGGAGGGGCGAGGTCTGTGGTGCCCAGCGAGACGCCAGAGCGGAGGCCCCAGCGCGCGTCCACCTCTGTAAAACATCCGGGACCCGCAGACCCGCCGTCCTGGGTGCCTCGGGGTGACGGAGTGTTCCGGAAGCAGACAGCGTGATGGACGCACAAGTTTGTGAGTTTACTGAAAGCTACGGTGTCGCACACTTTAAAAGGGTGAATTTTATGGTGTGTAAATCACACTTCCATGAAGAAAACACGTCCATGAGCTTCTATTTTTCGTGTTAGGGATTTGTCTGAAGTATGTGACCAGAGCCCTGACCCGCCTGGCTCAGCGGGTTGAGCACCGTCCTACACAGAGTGGAAGGTGGCCAGTTCAGTTCCCGGTCAGGGCGCACGCCTGGGCTGCAGGCCAGGTCCCTGGTTGGGGGGCACATGAGAGGCAACCACACATCGATGCTTCTCTCCCTCCCTTCCCCGCTCTCCGAAAGGAAATAAATGAAATCTTTAAAAAGATCAGTACACCAAGGACGTAGAAATTACAGCGCAAACAGCCAGCTGCACAACAGCACAACCCCACATCCGCCATGTGCCATGCGTCACGCTCACACGGGAAGCAAGCGCGGGCTGCCACCCTGGCTGTGCCAGAGCCGCCCAGATGACCACGGAAGAGACACAGAAACAGTCCTCTGAAAGCTGGGAGCCCTGGAGCGCCAGCGGGGAACTCGGCCCGACAAAAAGGAGGCGTAGCACGTGAAGTGTGAGGGCTGTGGTCCGGGGTCTCCCTATACCCCAGGAAAGCCACACGCCCCAGATGGAGGGGCCGGCACACACCGCCCCAAAGAGGTGGAGAGAGGACCAGCCCGGAGTCCACCCGCTTCCTGGGACCCATTCGACACTCTCGGGGGAGGAAGATCACTGAACCCAACAGGCTCTCCCACGAAACAACACAATGTCCAAACCCCTGGAAATGAGGGACGGGTGAAGAAAGGAAAATGGCCCGCAGCCAAGCAGAAACAGGTCGCAGAGAGATCCTGAGGGGACCCGGGGCTGGGTCCACTAAGGACTCGATGGAAAAATTCCGTGAACCAAAGGAAAAGAGGCCCCCCCCCAGGTGATAGCTGGGGACACAGCAGAGAGATGGGACATACGGAAGAGCCGTGCGGACGCCCGGTCTGCTGCCTGGCCCAGCAAAGGCCGTCGGGGGGGTTCTCCCTGAGGGCCGACACCACCAGTGTCTCTCCCTGAATGTGGGGACAGGCAGGCTTCCTCAGAGCGGGGGCAGCGCGGGGGGGGAGGTGTCTCCTGGGGTCCTGGGCACAGGCTGGGGACACTCGGGTGCCGGGACTGTGGCTGGCATTTTCCCTCCAAGCACCTTGCCCCCCAAATGTTCCCCAAGCAACTAATGGGCTGAAAGGCAGTTCTGCTGTACGAAGCAGAGCCGAGCCGGCTCACAGGCCTTCTCGGTGTGGCTGGCGGTTTCACTTCCCCGCGGGCGTCAGGTGCCTTTGGCCAACTGCAGGGGCTGCAGCCGCTGTCGGTTCGGTTTCACTTCTCTGCCGGCAGAGCCCAGGCAGCTGCTCCTGCCCTCACGTTCTTTGTGGACCTTGGCTTCACGGCGGTCGGCCCTGAGGGGCGGACAGGCCGGCGGTGGCCTGCTGGCAGCGGGCATCTGCCCGGCGGGCGAGGACTTGGGTTGTTGGAAACCCACCCCCCACGCGGCACAGACGCTGAGGCCTGCTCTGAGGGCGCAGAGTCGGGCCCACGTTATTTGAGGGAATAATTTTCTCTCTTGGTGGTCCTTAAGCTTTTTCTCTTTCCCATAAAATTCAGCATTGAGTAGGTATTAGTTTGGAATTACATATACATGTATTTTAAAGACTTTATCTACTTTATTTTTAGAGAGAGGGGAAGGGAAGGAGAAAGAGGGAGGGAAACATGTGTGGTTGCCTCTCAGGCGCCCCCTACTGGGGATCTGGCCCGCAACCCAGGCATGTGGCCTGACTGGGAATCGAACTGGCGACCCGTTGGTTCGCAGCCTGCACTCAGTCCCCTGAGTCAAGCCAGCCAGGGCTGGAGTATATTAAGTATTTCAAGTGATCTCTTTAGGTATCGAAGCGCCATTTTTCTTCTTTGGAAACAAGTGAAGCACTATGGCTAGGTGGGTGCCACCTTACCGGGGGTCACCTGATGAGTGTCTAACCGCCACATCGTACACCTGAAACTAAGGTAATGTTGTACGTCAACTGTAACTAAAAAGAAGGTTTTAAAGAAAACAGTTAATCACATATTAAGAAATCATTTAGAAAATTAAGAACCTTAAAAGCTCTTCTTTCTTCTGATCTATAAGAAGTAGAAATAAGTGAAAAATTATTCGCATATAGACTTGGCAGAAGAAAATCAAGTGAGCCCTGGCTGGGCAGCTCGGCTGGTTGGAGCACCGTCCCAATACACCACGGCGGCAGTTTCGATCCCGGTCAGGGTGCACCCAAGAATCAGCCAAAAGCCTTGGCTGGTGGGGCTCAGTGGATTGAGTGCCGGCCTGCAAACCAAAGAGTTGCCAGTTCGATTCCTTGTCAGGGCACAGCCTGGGTTGCAGGCCAGGTCCCTAGTGGGAGGCGCGTGGGAGGCAACCACGCACTGATGTTTCTCTCCCTCCCTTCCCCTCTGTCTAAAAATAAACAAATAAAATCTTTAAAAGAAAGTCAGCCAATGAGTGTATCAGTAAGTTTAACAACAGACCGACATCTCTACCTCTAAGAGCAATAAATTTTTTAAAAGATTTAAAAAAGGGAATCACTTTGACTCCTGCTTACAAACGCAACGCAAGCCGGCTGAGAGTGAGGGAGATCAGCTACATGCGCAGCACCGCCCCACCCCGTGTGCGTCCCGGGGAGCCAGCACCACCCCTGCCCCCGCGCGCTGTCAGCCCCAACCCCCAACTCACAGCGTCTCCCACGCTGGCCGTGAAACGCACCGCACAGCTCGCCACGCTGTTCTGACCCTGCCCGGTCCCTGGTGCGGTGGTGCGGGCCACACCTGTGCCCCAGTCACCAGGGCCCCGAGGTTCCACCAGCACTCACATTACCTCCTTCCGCTCGGTGTCGGCCTGCACCCGGGCCTGGGCCACGGCGGCCTCTCGGTAGGAGCTGGCCTGCTTGGCTTGTTCAAACAGCGTCTTCAGCTGCTGGGCTGTGCTGAGCAAGGAGTTGACCATCTCTTCCAGGTACAGCCAGCTCCGTGGCTCCGACATCTCCAGGCCGTTGACCACCGTGGGAGAGACGGCTTTGCTGGGGTTGGAGGGTGGGACCGCCAGGGCCGGCAGGGAGGTCAGCACTGGGATGTTGAGAGAGCAAGACAAAGACCGCATTAGCACGGCTCCTGGTGTCCCAGCACCCCCGTCAGGAACCCCCACCCAGCATGGGCAGTGGGGTGGAGTGGTAGGCGGCCACGCATGTCCCCGGCCTGCTCCTAAAGTGCGCCTGACACAGGGACGCTCCGTGCCTTCTAGTGCCATAGCCACAGGCCGGCAGCCTGGCATTCAGACAACAGGCACAAGCCGTGAGCAAAAGGTGCTCAGGCAGCGTGGCCACCAGCCGCCGCAGGACCAGTCAAGAGGAGAGCACACGGTGAGGACGTGGCCCCAGGACCACCTCACAGATGGGGCCGCACCGGTCGGGTGGAGTGTGCGCTGCTGGGGTGGGCGGCTGGGCTCTGGTGGTGAGCTGGTGACAGCGCCCGTGTGATTTAGAGCATGGCGCACTAGGACACACACTTTCCTTGACCCACGTCACCTCCGCCGTGTGGTGGGAGGGAGCCGGGAGCCTGCTGGCTGAACCCTGTGAGCTCGGGAGTCTGGGCCCATCAACCACAGTTTCTCAGTCGGAGCGGAAAGTTACACAGATGGGAAGGAGGGAGTGCGGGCACCTGTGGTTTCTGTGGTTTGGGCAGGACGTGGGGGCTCAACACCCAGCCTGGGAGCAGGGGCACCCCAGCAGCAGTGGTCGCCACCCGGCAGGGGCAGGGGCCTTGCAGGGAAAAGCCCTGGTTTGCAGCCCACGCCTGCACCCTGGTGCCAACACACCCCGTGGCCGTTTCAGGCCGGTGTGAGGCCCCTGGACTTGGTGCTTAAGGTAGGCCGGACCGGGCCTCCCAACAACATCCCGCCAAGAGCTCCAGGGCTCCCGGTGGAGCTGAAGACCCGAAATGAGCCTCTCACCTCTCCCTGTGTCAGAAGTGGGGAGGTGCTTGAGGAGAATGAGCCAAATCTGGGACGGTTTGGGACAAAATAATGACAGAAACAGGCTACAGCCCAGAGAGTGAAACAGGAGGTGGCGAGGCCACGCCGAAAGGAAGACATGCGTGAGGAGGCAGCGCCGGCGGGCCCACGCTGACCACACCGGAGGGCAGCCCCCACCCAGCCCAGCCCAGCTGCATCCGCCGGCACCGGCCTGGCCCTGGGCACTGGCGGCACCGTGGGGCAAGAGGCAGAAGCAGCATGACCTGAGGCGAGAGGGGAGTTTATACGGGACAAGGAGAGGGTGGGACAAGCAGGTGCCCTGTGGTCACGAGTTTACGAAACTGTGGCCTCGTCTGCAGCTGTGAGACGCACACTGTGAGTGCGGGGGCAGAAATGTGTGCGGAACTTGAAAGGAATCACCAAGGTCAGTGCCAGCTCCTCCTGGGGGGAGACTGGCGGCCTTCCTGCCGGGCCTGGCAGGGCCCCCGCCTTCTCGGGGCACACGGCCCCCGCACACCCCACAGGGACCGGGTGTAGCTGTGTCCTCAAATGCTCTGCTGACACACTGTGGTGGGCGCAGCCCCAAGTCAGGGCGTCCACGGAGAAAAGCAAACACACCTCCTTCGCCTACAAAGCCCTTTGAGAAGAGCAATGCCAAGGACAGCCACCTGCGTGGGCAAGCAGCTCTTCCAAACTGACCTATTTTGGGATGAGCGGTTGGCAGCGCAGCTTCCGGAAAGGGCGCGACCTGACAGCTGTCCTGGTACCCGGGGTAGTGGGGCTCCGCGTGGCCAACCCTGCATGGGGGCTGCACGCCCGCTTCTTGCACTGTCGGTGAGAAAGGGGCAGGGCGGACTGGTGACCCCGCTGCTGGCGGCACAGCTGTGAGGTCACTCAGGGTCCCCAACCACGCCATCCCGGGGGCAGCTCCCACCGCAGGGGGCCTTCCGAGACGCGTGGGTGTGAATGTGCCACTGACAGAATCTGGGATACGCCGGGGGGGGACACAACCCAAACAGTCACTTTCATGGCGGGTCGCCCCCCCAGTGGGGCTGCTGGACACTCACACCACAAGCGGGGCTCCCGGTCTCCACAGGGCCGCGCAGGCGCACAGCTTTCAGGTCGTAGGGCTCCGCCCAACTCCTCAACCCCAAACCTCCCCGCCCCCTGCCCCGCCCCTGCTCACACCCGCTTGCTGCCCACACAGCTCCCTGCACCGGCTGAGAGCCCTCTGAGAGCCAGACCACCAAGCCCAGCTGGGCAGGGGTGGGGCAGGTGCTGAGACAACTCGCCTGTGGCTCCCGCAAAGACGTCGCCCTGTGCCGGACTCTCCGAGATGACTGCGGTGGCTTCCACAGTGGATGCCCGGTCAAAGGTCAGTGCACCAGAGGTAGTGATCTGTCCTGAGGGGGTCACAGTAACTGGAAAAGCAGAGTGCTTTTTACCACACGGCGGGGCTCAGCAGGACCGCGGAGCCCGAGGCCCGAGCGCGGGCACTGTGTGCGCCGCTGTCACCTCTGCAAGGACACGTAAGAGATGGGGGACCCTGGCCACCTCGGGGGAGATGACCAGGCCGTCCCCGAGGGGCAAGCAGGGCAGAGAGGGGGAGCGGGGAACATCGAGGGGCCTGCCAGCCCTGTGGGATCTGCTTTAAATGGGTGCCCACAGGGGACACCAAGGCGTGACAGCAATGGGCACAAGGAGAAAAGGAGAGGCCTGCTGTGGGCACTCACAGGTGGTGGCGGCGGTGGCCGGGAGCAGCGTGATATTCTTGGCGGCCTCCTTCTTCCCTGGGGCTGCGGGCAGCTCGTTGTCCTTCTTGCGCCGTTTGTAGGGGACGAAGAGCCGGACGGGACCGCTCTGGGGGAAAGCACAGTGACACGGGGATGCTGGGCGCGGATGTGGCCCTCGCACGGTCTACAGGTTCAGTGGGGCCCATCTCCGGTCGTCCAAGCTCTCAGAGCTCCCCCCTCTCTTTAGGCCCCAAATTCCTTACAATGATAGAAAAGGTACTTGCAAAAAGAACCTATGAACAACGGTGCTGTAAAACCAGAGAGAGTTGTCGATGGAATCCCGGAATTCCAGGAATTCACTTCGGGACCAAGTGAAGGGGAGAGGAGAGACTGCCACCCAGAAGGAGCAGCAGACACTTGTCCCCAACAGGAAGGAGGTGGCACTGTGGCCATTAACTAAACCAGAAAACCCTGTGGGCCAGACACAACAGGAAAATGGGCAGCTCCTGGGGAGGAGGCCCCAGCCAGATGGCTGCCAGGGCGAGTCCCCAGATCCTCAGGGACGACCGCCTGGCTGAGTGTTCCGAGCTCCGGAAAGGACCACACCCTTCCGTGGCCATAAGCTGCTGGGGGGCACATCCAGTGGCCCTAGGCAGGAAGTTTGCTTTCAGTTCTAGAATTTCCATCTGATTCTCCTTTGTGGTTTCCACGTCTGCATCGACACTCCTTACCTGATGAGATACTGTTGTTAAAAAAAAGTACCTCGTCCTGGCTGGTGTGGCTCAGTGGACTGAGCGCTGGCCTGCGAACCAAACGGTCGCTGGTTTGATTCCCAGTCAGGGCACACGCCTGGGTTGCGGGCCATGTCCCGCGTGGGGGCCTCGTGAGAGGCAACCCCAGAGTGATGTTTCTCTCCCTCTATTTCTCCCCCTCTTCTCCTCACTCTAAAAGTAAGTAAAATCTTCAAGAAAAAGTTTCTGTTTCGGGGTCAACAGGTGACATCACAGGAGCCTTCCGTTTCCTAGGACATTTCCGTCAGCGTCCCCGGACCACTCAGGGGCCACCCATGTGCCCCTGCCAGGGTATCAGCCACTGGAGTAACGTGTGAAAACGGAATGTTTTTATCCTCACCCCAGGACCTGCTGGCTGATTTTGGAGAGGGGAAGGGAGTGGGAGAGAGAGGGAGAGAGACATGGGTCAGCTGCCTCTCGCACACGCCCTGACGGGGGATGGAACCCCCGCAACACAGACATGCGCCCTGACTGGGAATCGAGCCCTCAACCTCCCGGTTTGCAGGAGACACGCCAACCAACCGTGCGGCACAGCCGGGAGCGAAAACCGAACTTGTGCGGGAAACTGGGAACCACCTCTGGGTGGTCCGACGGGGTGCCAGGGACACAGGGACAAACGAGCCCCAGGGCCATAAGGATAGTGCCTGGACAGAGAGGCTCCAAGGGCCCACCAGGCATGTGACCTCCAGCCACTCACCAAGGTCATGTCGTCACAGCAGGCGGCACAGGTGCAGGACGCGGCGTGAGGGTTCAGGATCCCGTCCTGGGACGAGAAGGCGCCGCGTCGGCCCTGAACGTGGCTCGTTCAGAACGACGAATCCTGCCACTTCCAGAACCTTTCCCCAGGTGCCTTGGCTGGTGGCGGGACATACCCCTCTCCTTCTAGTAAGTTCCACAGCACCCCTCCCTGACTGACCCCCAGGAGGCTAAGCTGCAGAGACCTCCCAGAAGCCCCCTCTGAGGAGGAGGCTGGCACAGAGGGCGGTCCCGGGAACTCAGGGCGACTGCCTCCCTCGCCCAGTCCTCCGGCCCGGCCCCGCCCCACCCTCCCGCCACCATCGTCCTATTCGCAACGTCAGGAGGCTGAGAAACACAGAGGTCCAGTGACCTGCCCAAGGGGCTGACACCCATCTGCTCCCAGTGGGAGTCCAGCCCGGGGCCCGCAGCTGGCCCTGCCCCCCGGCCACAGAGGGCACCTGCACGGCACCTGGATGAGGCACTGCAGCGGCCTGCCGGCGTAGCGGATGCTCCGCTTCCAGTCCTTGCTGCTGGCTCTCCCGGCCATGGCTTCGAACTCCGTAGGGCTGTACCAGTTTTCCCCCTGCTTGATGCACCGGCCCCGGCCTCCTGGGACAGCAAGGGCGGTGGTCCGTTCCTGCTTCCCATCCAGGCCTGCGGTACCTCACCTGCCCCCACTGCCAACCCCGCAGGCTGGGGCAAATCTGCCCGCCCACTGGGTCTGCGGCCACTGCCCACGGTCAGCACACTGTGCTCACGACACCCTCCTGCTTCTAGGACCCCCTGCCTGCAGGTCGCCGAGCTGAGCCAGGGTCATTGTGCTTTCTGCTTGCCCCCAAGGTTGCCCCGCCCTCCCCAGGGCGCCCCTGGCGTCGCAGATGCCCCTCACTGGCTCACAGGGCCCCAGCGTGCAGGGGAGGGCGGGCGGCAGGCAACAGGGCTCTCCCACTCAAGGGCGGCGCCCCACCTGAGCCCAGCCTGCTCTTGTACAAGGTGCCGCTCACGTTCCGGCAGCGCACGGGCAGCTCGCTGTCGTAGGCCGACGGGTCCCAGTTGTATCTGCTCCCTGCTTTCTCCTGGCCGGGAGCCAGGGGCGTTGGAGGGGACTGAGGACCTGGCCAAGAAAGCATTGAACAGTGACAGACCCCGAGTGCACTGGAAGACTCCAGAGAGTACAGTGACCTCAGCCAGGCTCCCACGGGCGGGCGCTCACGTGCCCCCAGCACACCCCCCGGCTGCTGCTGCCCTTCTACTCCGGGGAGCTCTGTCTCAGCCCCCAAGCCCCACCTTCTCTACTCACACTGCAGACCACTTGCATTCCCAATCTGCCACAGAAACAAGCGGGTCGGCCCCCAAGGCACGGCCTGCTGGGCAGGGAGCGGGGAGCCCTACCTGGGGTGAGCGGAGCAGCTGGCCCCTTCAGCCCCGCAGTCTCCACGATGCTCCCGTCGGTGTGCACGACAATCAGCGTGGCCTTCTCGGCGTTCAGGCTGTCTCCAATCTGCAGGGCGGTCCTACCAGACTGGAGGGGAGAGCGTCCGGTCCATGACACTGTCTCTGCAGCCACGGGCAGGTCGCCCGCCGCAGCGGGCCGCGCTCCTACCAACCAGGGGACGCCTGCCACGCTCCCTGGTCTCTTCCAAAGACGTCACTAAGACTTGAACACAGAGCCACCCCCGGAAGAGACAGCACTAGGTCTGCGGCCCTGAGCAAGCACTCAAGGTTGCGTGTCAAAGTCACAGAATCAGCATGTTCCGTGAAACCCTGGGAACAGGAAGTGCCCGAATGTCCATGGGCATGGGTCTCGAGGGAGGGTCTCCCAGCAGCCTGGCCCAGGACCCCCTTCCTACACTGTGTCCCATCCAGGGACCTCCGCCCACACTGCCAGAGAGCAGGATGGCCCAACCACACTGCATCATGCCTGTCCGCGACTCGCTGACCCCTCCGGGCCATCCCGGCTCAGCCTCCCCATCCCTGCCAGAGCTGAGGCCCACCCTGCTGCCCACCGGCCCCGCTCAGGCAGCCCTGGGCGATGCAGGGCCTCCAAGCACCTGCCCAAACCCAGCTGTCTGAGGTTGTCGAATGCTGTCAGGGTGAGGGGAAAACCAACCAGGGCCAGTGAGACCGGCCTCACGTCTGCAAACGCCAGCCTCCAGTCAGGAGAGTGGCAGCGGTTTATCCAGGGGAGGGGGGATCCCACCCCGTGTGTGTGTGCACCAGGCCTGCGCTCAGGGACCTGGGGCAGCGCGCAGTTGGGCATCTCTGTGGCTCCTGCTCAAGTCACAGAGCATCCCTCGGAGGCAGCAGGCGGGGCCGCTCTGTCGTCCTTTTCCACCCGCAGTTTCCAGGCCCTGTCCTTGCAGCCCACGCACGGGGCCACACACAGGAGGCCCAACTCGGCTGCCCTGGCTCCCTGATGTGTCGGAACATCTGCTGCCGGGAGGAGGGGCCTGGCTGAGAGTGTAAAATGGCATGGCCGTCAGCCTGTGCGCCCGGGCCCCATGGAAATGGACCAAGCTTCTTGCACCCACATGGGGTCCTCACTGCCATCTACTGCCCCGGGCAGGAGCTCTGCTTGTGGCCCATCCGACACCAGTGACTCGACCAACGGGTGCCTGGGGTCCCGGGTGTGTGATCAAGGTGCAAAGAACCCTAAACATCGTGGCAAAGGCCCCAGCCACGATGTTTACTCCTCTTTCTGGAGACTGCCCAGCCCTGGCCCCTGCTGCTTGGAGACCAAGCTGTCCCCCAAGTCACAGAAGGCCTCAACTATGAAAGAAAAACCGGCAATGCAACAGTGACAGGTGGGCTCTGACTCTGGGTACAAATGCCACTGGGAAGGGGACTCAGCTGTGTGGTAAAGAGGTGGGCGGTCGCTGATGCAGAGCAGGCTGGGACTGGCAGGGGAGGGGGGGCAGGGGGCAGAGGGAGTTGTGCAGGATGCGGGGGCGGGACCTCCAAACGTTGGGAGACCAGGAGAGGGGGGGTGGGGGCCCTGGAAGGATGCTTGGAACTCCCACCCCAAGGACCCTGTGTGGCCTCCTGGCCAGGAGGGCAGGAGCGCTGTCCCCTGACCGCAGGTCTCAGACGGGTCCTTCCACCTGCCCACACTTCACGGGCAGGTGCCCCTCAGCTCTAACTTCCCTGCCAGGGTGCAGCCGAGTGCAGAGGCCAGGCTGGGGCGGAGAAGCCGGCCCCGCACTGCGGGCAGAGCAGCTTACCAGAACGTGTCCTGAGAGCGAGGCGGCGTTGGCCACCGACGTGGTGAAGACGTTGTCCGCGGAGGCGCCCACATTGGCCACCGTCACAGTGGTCACCTCTGAAACACAGGAGCCCGGCTCAGCGAGTCCTCGGGGCCCACCCGAGGCAGGAGTCTGCATCCCCCGACCCTTCATACAGAAGCCTCACCGGCACTGCCAGGCCACTGTCTGGCCAGCTCTGTCCCACCAGGTTAGAGCCTCCTACCGCAGTGAGAGGCCCCTGAGGGTCCCTCCCCATACCTGCTGTGCCTGTCCAGGGTCCCCAGGCTCTGCCAGCCACCCCCGGATTCTGGCCCCTTTTAGGAGAAAACCAGCACATCCTACAATAGCCGCCAGCCAGACAGGTACCCCCACCTGCTCCTACCTCCCACTCCTCCCTCTGGGGGCCTACCCTTCCCCTGCACCTCCATGAACACCACCAGGTGTCCCTGAGTGTCTGCAGAGTCAGTCCCCACACACATGTGCTGCACCCACCTGCCCCACGCTTCCCCTCCCACCACTCAGCCAGGGTCTCCCCCAAGCCTTCCCTCGTCCTGTGCTCCACCCCTCCCGAGGACCACGCCCTTCAGCTCAGGCACCACCCTGGAGAGCTCCAAAGAGGACAGGGCCTCCTGGGCCAGGCGGTGGCCCCAGGGTCGCACAGCACTCTAGGACACCCCGTGCCCAGGGCCATCTCTGGCACACAGGAGGTGCTCAGTGACACTGCCGCAAAGATGTCGGCTCGTTCCTCTAACCCACACTCACCAAATGGCCCTGGACACCCCCGTCCCTGTCCTGTCCACCGCCCGGCCACCTGCAGCTGTCCCCCAGAGCCCACGTGCCGAGGTGACCCCATCTGAAGACCACGCAAGCAGCCGTCTGCCAGATGCACCAGGAACACACGTGGGACCACACACGCCAGGACCGCACATGCCAAGGAGGCGGCCTCCGAGGGCGCCGGGCCCCCTGAACCTCTGCGACACGTAGCAGAGAGTGTTACCACTTCGGCGCACACGACACAACCAAAAAGTTTTGCAGGAAAAAATAACGTCAATACACCTTTCTGACGTCATAACAGATGACGTCACGTTTCTGCCCCTGGAATAACGTTTGTGAAAAGGATAAAAGCCTGAAGGAAACTCCACGGCCCAGAGTCCCAGTGATGGTCCAGAGTCCAGGGATGAAAACAGAGCCCTTTCCTTGCTTTTCCTTGGGCCCCAAACAAACCCCACGCAGAGCACACCCAGCCCCGCCTGGCCCCCACGGCGCTAAATGAACGCCTGAGTGCGCAGCAGACTTGCCCTCGCACACGCACGGGGCCACGCGCGCCAGGACCACGCACACGGGGGCCACACACACGGGGACCAGGAGGCTGCTGTCCAACTGTGAAGCTCGCGAAGCCCCTCGGGGGACAGTGCCTTGGCCGTCGCACAGCCACGTGATGCTCTCCAAGGGTTCAGGCACTCAGCCCCGAGCCCCAAAGACACCCCCGGGAGAGTGTCCCCTTCCTGTGGGACGCAGTCTGGCACCACCTCTGAAAAGAGCTGTGGGTCACGCCCTGAGGCTCCATGGACCCCAACACGTGAGAAGGAAGATGTTCCGTGTGTCAATAAACAGAACATGGGTCAGCACCCTGGGCCAGCAGCCGTCCCCTGGGAGGAGAGCTCGATGGAAATGCTATCCGGGGAAGGGACGAGCCATGAAGCAAAAGGGGGACAGGTGGGGGACAGACAGGCAGCTAACCTCTGGCGTCACTGCCCCAGAAAGCAGCTGGTCTTCCCAGGCTGGGTAACTGCTGTCTTGCCACCCAGCCCTCAGGTCGCACCTGAACGGGTCCCTAGAAGTCAGGGTGACCAGACATGCCCACCCTCCAGCTTCTCCAGGACAGGATCCATGTCTGACCCCATCCCCCACCCCACTGTGTCACATGCACCCAGGACAGATGTACAAGACAGGTAGGGCAAGCGGCAGGTGCTGAGAAGGTTCCGGAAAGAGTGCAGAGTGCTGAACAGGAGAGGGAGGACTGTCACAAGGAAAAGGGACTGAGGAAGCAGGTGTGCATGCAGAGCAGGTGTGCAGGAACAACAGACACATGGCAGGTGTGCAGCAGGTTCTCCGGGAGGGTGGGCGGGCTGGTCATGGGGCTTGTACAGGGTAGGTGTGTGGTGCAGGGGGTGTGTACGGGGCAGGTGTGAGAGAGGCAAGTGCAGCGGGTGTGTGCAGGGGAGGTGTGGGCTGGTCATTCTAGGTGCGTGCAGGGCAGGTGCAGGGGGTTCAGGGGCAGGTGTGCAGGGACAGGTGTTGCCTGGTCGTTCAGCTGTGTGCAGGGGATGTGTACAGGACCGGTGTGCGCGGGGCAGGTGTGGCTTGGTCTCGCAGGGCAGGTGCGCAGCGGGTGTGTGCGTGGCAGGTGCGCGCGGGGCAGGTGAGGGAAGGCGCGGGCCCGCGGCACTTGCCTGCAAAGGCGGCAGCCGCAGCAGCCTCATCGGGGCCGGGAAGGGCCTCGGTGCCCATGTCCATGTGCCGGGGCTCTGCGGCCATCACCGCCACAGCCGTCACCCGCCGCGTCTCGCGCTCTGCCTCCGAGTCACCGTCGTCCTCCGAGTCCTCGTCCCTGCTGAGCACCGGCTCCTCGGCCTCACTCCCCGCCGCGGCCGCGGCCGCCGCCGCCACAGCGGCCGCGGCCGCCACCGCTGCCGCCTCAGCCAGGCCCAGCTGCTTAGCGGCGGAGTCCGAGTCCTCCATCCGGACTCCGCCGAGCCCGCCCGAAGGCGCTGGCCGGGGCCGCCCGAAGGCCGGGATGGAGCCCGAAGCGCGCCGCCCGAGGAAGGCCGCCCGAACCGAGCCGAGCCCAGCCGAGCCCAGCCGAGCCGAGGCTGCCCGAAGCCGCGCGCCGAGCCGAGCCGAGGCCGTCCGAGAAGAGGCCGAACCGGCACGAAGTGGCCCAATAGAGCCTAGCCGACGGCCAGGACTCCGGAACCGAGGAGATCCGAAAAGGTCCGAAGTACGGAGCCGAGGCTGTCCGAACTGGTACGAGGCCGCACGAGCGTTTCCGAGCGCCTCGACGCCGCCTTCCTTCGCGCCTAGGAGGCCGCCGCCGCCGCCCTCTCCGGCCCACAAGGTGGCCGACCGTGGGCCCGAAGCTCGCCGACCACCGACACAGCGCGGCCTAGGCGAGGGAGCCTCGCGCCACAGGCTCCGCCCGCCCCGCCACAAGCGGGAGCCGAGTCCTTCCGAGAGGAACCGAACGGTCCCGAGCCCGGGTCCTCCCAGCCTCGGCTCCCCTCCGCCTCCTTTCCGAAAGTGCCCGAGCGCAGCCGGGCCGGCTAATCGGGTCTCAGCGGCGGCTCTGAGTGAACTCTCCTTCCGCGGCGCGGTCGGGCCCCTTCGCGATCGGAGGCGAAAATGGCCGAACGGACGCGAGCGGCGCGGGGCCGAGAGGCTGCCGGGATCGCGGCGGACTGTGGGGGCGGGGCCAAGATGGCGGCAGCGCGGCGAGGTGAGGGGCGCGGCGATCCGTGGGCCCGGAGCCTTCGGGTCTGGGGCCCGGGGGCCCGGGGCCCGGGCGCAGGTCATCCGGGGAGGAGTGGGTTCTCGCTGGGGCTGGACGGGCCACCGGCCTGGCAGTTGGCCGTGGCGGCGCAGCGGGGAGCCCTGCCCGTCGGTTTTCCCGCGCCGCTCGGGTTCCCGGAGGTCGTCCCTGTTCGTGCCGGGGGCGCGGACAGCCCGCGCTTGGCGGCCCTACCCCATGCTGCGGGCCGCGGGGTGGACACGGGGCGCCAGTGCTGACGTGGGAACCGGGCACGCGCGCGGGCCGCAGGGACGGAGCCTGTTCTCACGGGCGGCTCTGCTCGGCATCCCTGCAGGGCCTGGGAAGAAGGGCTGCTTCGCGTCCGGGCAGCCGTGGGCTTCCCTTTCTCATTGCAACTCAAGGAGGCCGAGGCCGGGGCGGTCGCGTCCACGGTCCCGAGGCCGGCGGAGCGTCCGGGGGGGGACCGCCGGCCTGACCGTCCGCCGCTTCTCTTGCAGGGAGTGCCTCCTCCGCGGCCGTATCCTCTTGCTGCTGCTGCTCCCGGGCCGCGGCGACCCCAGAGCCGGCCTCCTGCTCTCGGCGGCCCGGAACCCCGACCCCCTTTTCTACCAGCTCTGGGCGCAGTCCCGCCTGCCAGTGGGGGCGGTGGCGTCGGTGTAGTTTCCTAGCGGAGCGCGCCGGCCCTGACCCCTCCTGCTTGTCCAGCGCCCGGGCCCTGGGTGGAGTCGCTGAAGCCCAGGAGGGAGAGCCTCCCCAGTGCAGTGACCATAGGTCCCCTGCATCATGAACGAGGGCCAAGTGTGCAGAGCTCAGGAAAGTGGGTATTTAATTGCTCCCCGAAAGGAGAGGAGTGTGTTTTACTTGAAAAAAATGGAATCCCTTTTTTCCTCTACATTTTGTCACCGGGGCCACGGTCAGGGTGCTGAAGCTGTCCTGCCTTTCATGGCTGAGGGGTTGCCGGGGCCTAGCTCCCTGCCTCTGGGCCACGGTGTCTCTGTGAAGAGAGGTCCCGGCCCCCACCCCCCATGACACCAGGGGGCATATCCACAGGTGCCCAACAGGCCTGACTCAGAGCCGCCCCCACCCCCACCCCGGGCGCCTAAGCTGCACCTGCATGGAGGTCGAGGTCGAGCGGTCCCTCTTGCCTGGCCCGGGGTGGGCACGCGGGGCAGCACGGCTGCTGGGCTGAGTCCTTAACAGCGCCCCAGCTCTCCTCGGTGCCCCTGCAGATGCTGCTGTGCCTGGGTGGGACATGCTCCGCCCTGCATTTCCTGGCCACGCTCCTGGTGATTGCCTACAAAAGTGAGTTGGGCGCGTGCTGGGTGGGCGGAGCTGTCACTGTTGCTGCCACTGCTGTAACCGGAGCTCTGCCCTGTCGCCCACGTCTGCAGGCCAGGTGTTCAGTTACCCTCAGGATCACCTGGCCCTCGACCTGACCCTGCTCTTGCTGATGGGGACTCTGGAAGCACCCCGGGTGTACCTTGGTGAGTTGGCCGACTGTGAAAACTGCACCTGTTGGGAGCCTCTAAGCAGCCTCGTTCCTAACGTGGCTCTTGGAGACACTGGGCTTAAGTGCTCCTCGAGATGCCTGCAGGCCTCGCCTTACAGCATCATTAAGTATTAAGTAGTTTATAGAGAAGTTTGTTCAGGAGACAGTAGCACGCAGCAGCCTGGGAGAGAGGCTCCCTGTCGGCAACAGAACCGCAAGGTAACAGCACTGTCCTCGGAACAAAAACACTCACCTCCTGGACTGCCCTCCCCTCAGCCTGGGTGGGGCTCCGTCCTGTCCCCACCAGGACCACGGGCCAGGAGGATTGGGGGGCTCTGTACAGAAGCACAGCATGCCCTTTGCCCTCTACCCTCCCCCATCTCACCTCGGGGGGCAGGGCTTCTGGCCCCGTCTGTCCGGCGGGTCCAGGGCAGGCACATGTGCGCTGGCATGGCCGTCACTCTGTGTGGCCCGTGCCTCAGGGTCCTGGCACGTTCCCACAGCCACACACCCGGCCAGCCACGAGAGCACTGACGTCTCAAGCCCTCCTGCTGGGCGCCCTGGGCCTTCGTGCCCCCTGTCATGGACCGAAGCCTCGCCAAGGGCAATGCTGAGCAGCAATAGAACTGCCGGGCACCTGCCCTTCCTGCCCTCCCAAGTGCCCCAGGCACATGCGGTCAGCTCCCGCCATCTGGGATGAGCAAGTTCCATGAGTGACCCGTCTGGGAAACACACACACATTGCATTTCCAGACTGGCCTTGGCCCTGAGAGTAAAATATTTGTGGAAATTTCGAACAAAGTCCCCTTGGTCCACTTGGAATTGGGGAAGGGGTCAGAGCACACCTGGGTGGATTTCAGGGAGCCAGACCTCCGTCCCCACCCCACGGCTGACCCAGAGACTGGGGTGAGGTCAGACTGTGGCTGGTCTGCACACACATCTCCCCCAGAGCTCCACCCTCGTGGGGTTTGCCTTCAGACACTCTGAGTCCTGGGGGGGCGGTCTTTCACTGGGCATCTGGAGCCACAGGCCTAGGAGCTGGCGGTGTGCTGGCCCGTGGCCTGCAGCCTCGCCCTCCTGGGTGCGCACCACTACTGGGCTCCAAGCTGTGCCCACGGCCCGGCTCTCAATGTGTCTGTTCTGCTCTCTAGGCACCAAGGGCAACCTGATGGAGGCCGAGGGGCCGCTGGCCGCCAGCCTGGTCCTCACGGGGGCCAGCGCCCTGCTGTCCGTCTACTTCCTGCTCTGGCAGACTCTGGTTCTGTGGGCAGACTCGGTCCTCAGTGCCACGCTGCTGGCCGTCCACAGCCTGGAGGCCATCCTGCAGGTGGTGGCCATCGCTGCCTTCCTTGGTTAGACAGGTGACGTGCGGCCCCCAGGATGTCCCAGATGGGAGCCCTCCTGGGGAGCCCCGAGGTCCCTGCCCCGTGGCACATAGGACAGGGCCCTCCCTTATCGATGGGCCCTGTGTGACAGGGCCAGGTGGTTTGGGTGGTTTATGAGTCTCGTTGGGGGCAGGACCAGGACAGAAGACAGTGTGGGGCAAGGTGTTGGGGACAGCTGTGGCCAGGGCCAGGGACTGGCCTGGGACAACCCTTAGGATGGCCCCAAGCCAGCAGGGAGCCACTGGACTTCGCCCCGTCACCTCCCAGGAGGAGCAGCTTCCTGCGGGTCCCTAGCTGGCTCCCTTGAGGGTGTGTCCAGATGCCGGCCATCCAGCTAGGACCCCCGCAGCACAGCATTCCGTGGGGTCTCTGCATCCCTGAGTGTCCGCGTGTCCCCACGGTGGGAAACGGCCATGTGGGTGGGGCAGGGGCTTGGGGGGTCTTTGGCCGCTCTGACAGGCAGCTCCAAAATAAAACACGCAGCAGGGCTGGTTGGCTCCAGGGTGGGGCTCCTCTTCAGCAGCCACAGCCCCTCCCCCAGGGACTGACCAGTGGGCACCTGTGAGGGGCTGTGGAGAAGCTCTCCCTGCCCTGGGGTCGGGGACCATTGCTCAGGGCTGAGATGTCCCGGCCTCGTCCTTAGGCCCTCAGTCACACCTGTACTTGGCCAGGCGAGAATCCAGGTCTCCTGTAAGTCAGTCCTTTTCAGTCCTCCGTCTGTTCCTGTTGCGTGTTTCCTGTTTGGAGTGACATGTTCAAATGCACTTGTGGTTTCTCTACACCGTATTTTTAAAATAAATAAGTGTTTATACCTCCCTGCGTTTTTCTTCATTAAGGCCACCTGCCTCCTGCAGGTCTCGTGCCCCCTTGGCACAAGGGCCCGGCCGCACCTCCCATCCGACTGCCCAGAGCAGTTTCCCCAGAGGCCTCTGGGCCAGGCTTTCCCTCCTCCGGGCGTGTCCTGGGCCTCAAGGGGGGCTGGCCTCAGCGGGGGGGGGGGGGGGGGGGGCAACACCAAGTCTTGTCCTAGGTTGGGGTGGGCAGGACCTCTGGCTCAGGCCCTGAGTGTCTGCAGCCCTGGAAGAGAGGGCCCCTGCGTCCCCGCCACAGGGGCGCTGGCCCAGAGGCTGGTAGACCCCAGACCCAAGGATCTGGGCTGTGCCCTCAGTACACCCCTCCCTTTGGCCACAGAGTCTCGGGACATCACCATGGCTCCAGGTGGCCTACACCTGGCTGGCACTCCGGGCCCCCTGAGGCCTCTTTGCGGGTTGGGGCTGGGAAGGTGCTCCCTTCCAGGCACAAGCACCCACATGACCACATGGGCTCGGCCTCAGGAAGGGCAAAGGCAGGTGGGGCCTTCCCTCTGGTTGCTCAGCAGCAGGGACACAACCAGGAAGCCAGGACTCAGGCAGGGCCAGGCCACAGGACTAAGGCCACTTCCTGCACCCTTCCACGGGCACCCCTGTGAGGCCTTGGAGACCCCTCCCTGGGGTCCTGGCACCAGGGAAGTCCAGGGGGGCCTGCCTCCCAGGGGCTCCTAGGAAGCGTTCTGTGCCAGCCAATGCCTTGCCCTTCTGAGACTCCCGTTTCTGCCCCCCCCCCCACCCTAAGAAAAATAGCCGGGGCCTTGGGGTCCTACATATAGCCTGTGGGGCCCATCCCCACCTGGGCCTGCCCTCTGACCCTTCCTCCTTGAGGGAGCCGGGGCTCCTGGAGTCCGTGCAAAGGGAGAGCGGCCCTGCGCGGAGCACTCCACGAGTTCTCCCTGGCCCCAGGCGTCCCCAGCCTTCCATCAGACGCTCCCAATCCTCAGGGGTGCCCAGGCTGGTCTCGCGGTCGCCGAAGAGAGGCTTCAGGGGCTCTCGGATTGTGAAGAAAGGAGCCCCGCCCTGAGAAACTCACAGATTGCAGCCTGGCCTAGCGGCCCTCCCCCCCCCCCCCCCATAGAGGGGTGGCTGAAGGAGGGACTCTGCCCCTGAGCCTGGGGCCAAACTTGGCCCCTTCTGGGCACCCAGGGCTGGAGTCCAACCTCCCTAGGCACCCCCAGCCACCCCCGATGGGGCCCACTTCAGCGGCTCCAGGAAGGCCTCAGAACCTCAGCGCGCGCATCTTAGCGTAGAAGGCGCTCTGGGGCCTGCCCGTCGGTCCCTGAGCGCCAGGCTGCAGGGCTGGGGTCCAAGCCCCGCCTGCGGGTGGGTGGTGGGGACGCCCTCCAGGGAGCCCCGCGCGGGCGGGTCTGGAGCGGCTGGCTGCGCACGGACGTCGCCGACCCCGCGCAGCGTCGCCCAGGTTCTAACCTGCCGCTCAGGTTCCTCCTGGTGGCTCCGCCCCCGTCTGGTCAGGCCCAGCCCCGCTGTGCGTCCTCCTGCCCGCGGAGCAGGGCGCCGACAGACGGGTGGATAGACGCACGACCGTGGGGACCCGGGGCCACGGGCAGTAGGTGAGCGCCCGGCGGGGTCAGGGCCTGGGCGGGGCGGCTTCGGCAAGGGCGACGCGGGAGGTGCGCACACCGACGGCGAGTGGCCCGGGCCTCAGCTTCCCCAGGAGGCGGTGGGACCCGGGCTCGGCCCGGGTCTGTGGGCCGGGCTGCGGCGGGAAGCATCGGTTTGTGGTCAAGGGGCTGCGCCGGGCTCGTGGTCAGGAACCCGTCCTGCTGTGGCCCGGCCGGCCCCGTCCGGTCCGGGGTGGCGCTAGGGCGCAGGGACATTTTTAAGCCAGGGCACTGAGTCAGCCGGCCGGCCCCATACCAGCCCTAGGGCTCGGTGCGGGGAGCTGGGTCCTCCGTGGAAGGGGCGGTGAGCGGGGTTCTTCCGGTTCTGGAAGACTCCACAGCCTGTTACTGGACAGGCCTCCACCGGGAGAAGACCGTTGAGATTGGCCGGGGCTCCCTGTGGGTCAGACAGCAGGAGGCACTTCCTGGGTGTGTGTGTGGGGGAACCCAGGGCCAGGGAACGTCGGGCTGGGGTCAGACTCCTGGTCACGGTCAGGGTGTGGGAGTTTCAGGGAGGAGGCGGCTGGGGGCGGGGCAGAGCTGGGTGGGGGCCACGCAGGGGCAGTGGGCACCCAGCCTCTGACTCTCCGTCAGGCCCCCTCCCTGGGCCAGGCTGGCAGGGGCAGCCCCTGAGCCTGGGGCTGTGCCTGGTGGCAGCAGGGGGCTAGGCAGGGCTCTTCACGACTGTCTCAGCCCCCACCCCAGGCCTAGTCACCTGGGCAGGGCCCAGCTGGTGGCACCTCTCCTGCCCTGACTCTGCACACACACACACACACACACACTCAAACACACACACTCACACTACCCAGGCCCTGCCCAGGCCTCTCCTGGTCCCTGCCTAGTGCCCCGCCTGGATGGCTCAGAGCTCCTGCTGGCCCTGCCGCTTCAGCCTGCTGGCTCCTGCCTCCCTAGTGCACCCTGAGCATCCGCAGCCCCCAGCCCTCCTTCCCAGGCTTTCCCTTCCCTCCCACCAGGGCAGGCCCCTTCCTCACCTGCAGCTCCCAGACCTGGGCACACCTGAGCCTGAGGGGGTCTCCCCGTGTCAGGGCCCCACCTGGCTGCCCTGGGCCTTTGGCTGACTCCTCCCCAAGGTCACTGGACTACAGGGCTGGAGTTTGAACCTGGAGCCTGCCCTTCCGCCCTCCCTGCCCTGCTGGGGCCTCCGCCCCTCTACTCTGTGACCAGTATGCGGTTCGCACCCGGGAAATGACTGCCATAAACAGAAATGCAGCCTGGGCTGGCTCCTGGGGTCGCATGGTGCCCCTGCCCCCGGCCCCTGAGGAAGCCCCACTCCCCGCAGGGGCCCCGTGCTCCCTGAGACAGATGCCATGCCTATGCCCACCTCCCTGCTGGTCCTGACGCCCCCACTCGGCCCTGAGAGCTGAAGGCCTCTGGGGCCCAGCCTGGGCCCCCGAGGGGAGGGGCCCGTCCCGGCTGTGCACGCCTGTGTGCCTACAGGCCTACATTTTACCCTGGTGTGTGTCCGTGGACACACGTGCCCAGCGCCCTTGGCTCAGCCCGCCAGGAATCCCATTAAGCAAATATTCGGGCTCACCCACTGAGGTCACGAGCATTCCGGGCATTCTCAGGCACTGATGGGCAGAGGAATCTGGCCAAGTCCCTCCCCCACCCCTCCCCAGAGAGGCAGGTGGGAGGCAGTGGCCCCAGGCCCCCAGGGAGGCCTTCCTGCAGGAAGGACCTAGTCAAACCAGAACGTCCTGGGCCGCTCCCTGCCCTGGATACCAGCACCCCTGGTGTGTGGCCACGACTCTGGCAGACCCCAAACATGGAGACCTCTTGCCAGTGACCTTTGACAGGAGGATGATGTGGGCCCAGAGACCCCCATAGGGCACTGACCGCCGGGAACCAGGCTCTGCCCATGCCCCGAGGGAGCCCCCTCTTGACTTTCCCCGGGATCCCCTGATCTGGCCCCATCCCCTCTCAGGGCTTGACAATTCCATTCCCTCTGCTGAAAGGTGCTCCCACCCCGACCCCCCTTCAAGGCCCCCAGGACCCTTTGCAGAGCCCCACCCCAGACAGCCTCTGGGGGTGGGACCCCTCTGCTGGCCCATCCTGGGGTGTCCCTGTGGAGACCAAGGGGTCTGGGATGCAGTAGGGCTGTGGCGATGGCCCGCTGGGACATGGGGAGGAGATAGGTGGTCCCGGGAATCTGGACAGGTGGTCAGGGTCCAGCCCTAGGGCCTGGGGAGCAGTGGGGAGGAGACCCAGCCCCAGGAGGTGTCAGCGCTGCTCCCTGTCCACTCAGGTGTGAGCCAGGCACGAGGCCCTGGACTCAGGCCACACTGAGGTCCACCCTCCGCCACCACTGAGGACGCCATGAGCCAGTCAGGGCCTCTGAGCTGCTGCCCAGGCCCTGCCAAGTGAGTCCCCACCCGCCCAGCTCGCCCCTCACTCCCCAACCACCGGCAGCCTGGGGAGGTGCAGCTGGGCCCCACCCTTACCGGTCCCTTTCCGCAGCGGCAGCCTGGGCCGGTCTGACACCATGGCCAAGATGAGTGCCAAGGACCTGTTTGGTGAGTGAGGTTTGAGGAGGGAGGGTCTGCCATCCCCCCCACCCCCAGCCCTGTTCTGTAGTGCTCTGCTGGGTGCCCACCAAGGGGGATGGTGGGTCACCCCAGGCACCCAGAGGCAGCTTGGGGACCCTGGTCCTCCAGGCCCCAGCAGCCCTCCCCCATGGCAGTAAGGGGAGAGGCCTTTACTAATAATTCAGGGCCATCAATATTGATTCGGCCGAGCTCCTCGCTGCAACCCGATCGGATGGGCACTGAGTGCCAGGTGTCTGCTCCAGGAAGGCCAGGCCCCCAGCCGGCCCCTCCCCCCCAGGTGCACCCCGGCCCTGCCCCAGAGGCACTGGCTCATTTATGCCTGTGGACAGGGCACCCAGTCTGGAAAGCCAAGAGCCCCAGGGCACGGAGGTGTTAGCTGGCGGTGGGGGCAGGGAAGGCCCTGGCCCGACCCCTTCCTCAGGAAGGTGAGGCTGCCCCCTGCATCCCCACCACGGCAGACCCTGGCCACGGATGCCACCGCCCGTCTGAGCGGGTCGTCCTCGGGATGGAGGGAGGTCCACCTCCTTCCAGGACCTTGAGCCCCTCCTGGTGGCCACAGGGGGCCCACGGAGCAGTACCCCTCACATCCATGCTGCCACCCTCCCTGTGGCCCAGCCCCAGGGGTCCAGCTCACATGGACCAGGGGCCCTGGGGCCTGCCCTCTGGGGTGGGTGAGTGACTGGCATGTCCCCATTCAGAACAGAGGAAGAAGTACTCCAATTCCAACGTCATCATGCATGAGACCTCCCAGTACCACGTCCAGGTGAGGCTGCGCCCCGGGGGCACCCCATCCTGCCCAGCACCCACCCTCGGTGCTTCTGGGTCCGCGGGTTGGGGATACCAACCCTGAGTCCAGGGCCCCGGGTTGGAGGCCCTGGGAGAAGTGGGCTGCCCAGGCTCGGACCCCGCAGCAGGCGACCAGAGCCAGGGCCGCCCCAGGCCCGACTTAGGCTCAGCCACAGCGGGGGCCTCCCTGCAGCTCCAGGGGCTCCCGGTCTGGGGGTGCAGGGAGCTCTGGGTCTGTGTCAGGCAGACAAGGTGCCGGTGGCCGGCACAGCCCGGGGGAGGCTGCGCCCTGGGTCCTGTCTGGCAGCCCTCAGGTGGGAAGGCCCCATGGGAAGGAGTGTGGCACCCGGGCGCCAACACGAGGGGCGAGCTTGAGGGAGAAGATGGAGCAGGGGCGCCCTGTGCTGAGCGGCTGCAGGGAAGGCTTAGGGCCAGCGGAGCCTGGTCAGCTGCTCTGCAGATGGACCAGCTGCCAGCGCAGGGGGCTTTCTCTGAGATCAGTTTGAATTCACTCTCACACCTTGGGAAACAGGCTTTTTAAATGGCCTTCCTGCTCCGGGCAGCCGGCCACATTCCCGGTTCTCGGTCACTGTCCAAGCTTGCAGGACAGCAGGGCTGGGGATGGCTGAGGAGAGAGAGAGTTGGGGGTCCTCTGGACCGGGAAGGCAGGTACTTCTCTCCCCAGGGGGCCCCTCCCTGCCCACAGAGATCAGGCAAGTCACTGCTTCCTGAGCCTCAGTTTCCTCATCTATTCAATGGGTCCACAGAGAAGCTAGGACTTCTTCAGGCTCTTGAACTGGGCCGTGTCGGGTGACACGCCCTCCCTACCCGCCTGGACAGGCTGGGGCCAATGTGTGCTGCAGGGCTGGTGACCGCTGCTGGCCCAGTGTCCAAGGTCAGGGCACGGACTGTGGGTGGGTCAGTTTTGTCCCTGTCCTTGGGCAGCCTGGCCACATCTCTGGGGGAGGGGGACTTTGCCCTCCTTGATGAGGACTGGCTTATGTCACCGGGCCTCTGGCCCTGCTCCTGGACTTTGGTCCAAGCTGGCCTGTGGAAGGACCCCCCAGGGGCACTCCTCTGCCCTCCCTGCAGCCAGCAAGGCTGGGGTATGGGCAGGGTTTGCCAGTTCCTCCCAGATGAGGAAAGGGAGGCACAGAGAGAGGGTGAGAGGTGGAGGCCAGGTCAGACCCACCCTGGCAATGAGGGTTTTTTTAATTTATTTTTCTAAGTTAGTGTCAGAAAAATTGATGCTGAGGATCGGGAATGTTCAGTTCAGTTACAGACTGTGTGGTCGCCACCAGGAATGGAGCTGAGCAGGTCCCAGAAGGGCTCCGTCCCCCCAAACGGCCTCCTGCTGACCCCGCGTGGTCCCGCCTTCCCCTGCCCCCACCCCCAGCTCCGGCAGCACACTGCTCTGTCCCCAGTCACCACATTTCATCTTTCTGAGTGTCCCCCGCAAACAAAATCCTACGGCTTGTAACCGTCCTTGCGCTGCCTCCCAAACTTACCTGAAGAAAACAGGAAGGTGGGGGGCAAAGCTGCTCGCGGCTCCAGGCTGCAGGGGCGTTTCGGCAGCCCACTGCTGTCCACAGGCACCGCCTGGCGGCCGGCAGCGCCCTGTCCGCGCACTGGGCGTGCGGACCAGCCGGGCCGCCTGCCAGTGTGGCCTGTGGATTCGTAGGCGTGACTGTCTTTGGCTGAACAGAAATGTTTCATTTTGGCGACACCCGATGTATCCATTTTTTCTGTTTATAGTTGTTTTGTGGTTGTCACTGCCTGGCTCGTGGCGCTGGAGATGTCTTCCTGCATTTTCTAGATGCCTCATACTCTAGGCGTGTATGTGTGGGTCTGTGAGTCATTTCAACGTCGCTTCAGGTGTGGTGTGGGCGCCGGGCTAGCGTTGGGGCAGGGGACTCGAGGCTGATCTCCCCCCGTAGGAGCGTGGAGCTCTGCTGAGAAGGGTTCTTCCCCCACTGGGGCGCTGGGGCGCTTCGGTTGGGCACGGGGGACGTTGTTTTATGGAAGTCGGGCCGTGTGAGTCTCTCCAACTTTGTCCTCTTCGAGCTTGTCCTGCCTCTTCTCAGTTCTTCGGACCTGCGTTTATGTTGTGGAATCCAATTGTCCAGTTCTACCCCCCAGGAAAGCGAGGGTTCCGACTGGCACGCAGTCAGCCCTGTGGGCCGGCCTGGGCCGCGGCGGCCCCTTACCTGCGTGGGGTCTTTCCGTCCCGAGCACTGACCGGAGCGCTTCTGGTTCCTCTAGATCCTGTCTGGCTTTTTTCACTGCGGAGTTCTTGTATGTCTTTGGTTCAAATACTCCTTAGATATTTGGCTTTTATGTGCTGTTATAAATGGTATTCTTTTTTTTTTTTTTAAATTTCACTTTCTGATGGTCCGGTGGTAGCCTGTGGAGAAACAAGTGAATTTCTGCTCCGTGGCCAAGTGTCCCGGGTCCAGGCTGAGTGCCTTGATTCTGTCCCCAGGGTGTTGCTGGTGGCGTCAGTCACTGGATGTGTCCACCCTCAGTACTCGGTGTCCTCCTTCAGCCACTTTACCGTTCTTACTTGCTGGCCCTGGCCAGGACCGCAGGGACACACTGAGCAGACCCCTGGCCTCGCGTCCCGGCTCGGAGGGCAGCTGTGGCCGCCGCCCTCCGGGGACCGTGGACGGAGGAGGTTCCTGTCTGTGCTCCGTGCGCTGAGGCCTTTCAGCGTGAAAGGCGGTGGAGTGTCAGCGAGAGCTTTTTCTGGATGACAGCGATGGTTTGTTTGTTTCTTTGTTTTACTGTTGAACCGACCTTGCGTTTCTGGAGTAAACCTCACTTATTCGTGGTGCATTATAGTTTTACAGGTTTTCTGTGTGGAGGTGCTAATTCGCTAACATTTTGTTACGGGGTTTTTTGCATTAATGTTTATTAGAGATATTGGTCTGTAATTTCCTTTATTTATTGATTTGAGAAAGACGGTAAGACACACACAATATGTGTTAACAACTGTTACCAGTGAGGCTCCCCGTCAGCAGTAAGCTATTAGCAGTTACCTTTGTGGGGAGCCAGAAGTTACACTCCGATTTCGAATGCACAGGGGTTGGCGCCCTTAACCCCCACGTTGTGCGGGGGTCACCTGTGCTTCCTAATTTTCCTTGTGCCTTCATGGCCCATGGGTTATTCAGAAGTGTGCTGCTTAATCTGCAATAATTTGGGGTGTTCCAGTCACGTTTTTGTCAGTGGCTTCTACTCGGGTTCCACTACAGTCAGAGACCCGGTGTGGTTCCACTCACTCGAAGTTTACTAACCTGAGCCCTGGCTGGGATGGGTGGGGATCGTTTGGATTGAGTGCCAGCCTGCAAACCAAAGGCTCGCCAGTTCGATTCCCGGTCAGGGCACGTGCCTGGGTTGCAGGCCAGGTGCCCAGTAGGGGGCGTGCGAGAGGCAACCACACATGGATGTTTCTCTCCCTCTCTTTCTCCCTCCCTTCCCCTGTCTCTAAAAAGTAAATACATAAAGTCTTCTAAAAGAAAAGAAAGAGAAATTTCC
The DNA here is from genome assembly GCF_022682495.2 of Desmodus rotundus. NCBI lineage: Eukaryota > Metazoa > Chordata > Mammalia > Chiroptera > Phyllostomidae > Desmodus > Desmodus rotundus. Next base: position 530,454 of record NC_071391.1, read on the forward strand.
TGACGTATTTTGGGCCCAGCGGCATGGTATTTTCGGTTCGGCGATGCGGTGTTTGGCTAACAGCAAGGGTTTCTGCCCGCTTCCCTCTGTGACCCGCCGGCGGACGCGTAGCTGAGTCCAGCCTGTGCTGTGGCTTGTGGGTCTGCAGGGAGCAGCCTTGGCCCCGCACCGCGCTTAGCAGCACCCCCCACTCCACACACACCGACCTCTCTCTCCCCAGAGGGCTCCCACGTCCCCACATCTCAGCCCACAAGGTAAAAAATTCGACGGTGACTTATTCCTGAAGTAACGGTCTCAGAGTTCCCATTTGCAAATCTTTCATTCAGTGAGATTGTGTACACTTTTCTGGGATAAAGTTACCTGAATGTATTTTCCTTTAGGCTCTCTGTGCACATCTTTTGCCGGTTTTGTTATTGAGATGATAATCTACTTACTTAGTCATGCATTTGTTGGTCGTGCCCGTAATCATTGTACTTAACAAGACAGCTCGGAACGAACCGGGAACCACCGTGGTGGTGCGTCGGCCTCTTTCCACATTAAGAGAATTGGCCGTCACCATATCTGTTTGCCTGTGCTTCCCCCACAGTTTTACTTTGCATTTGCTGTTTTGTCCAGGAAGAAACAGTTGCATTTTCATTAAGTCAAATATACCAGCTTTTTCCTCTGAGCGCCTGGATCGTCTTCCCTGCTTCCGAGTCCCCCTCATGGAGCCCTTCCTGGGGTCCTCGGGGGTCACGGCACTTCCCTGTAGCGCTTCATGGAGCCTGCCTTACAGCTGGGTGCTAACGGCCCCAAGTGTGTGTGCCTGTGCGTCCCCGTCCTGGCATTGTTTCCTGAGTTCAGGCCTGAATCTGGGGGAGCCAGGCCGGGAGAGATGGGGTAGGGGGGAGGTGTGCCGGGCTGGCCTAGGATCCCCAGGGCTGCTGCCAGAAAGCTCACTCGTTCCCTGCACACTCACCGAGGGCCTGCCGTGTGCAGGCGGGGTCCCGGCGCTGGGGACACAGCAGTGAACCCAGCAGCCTGAACCCCCGCCCACCGCAGTGAACACAAAGGACGTCACACACAGGTGAGGTCAGCTTGTCATAAATAAAACACCAAGCAGTTCAGGAATGTGATGAGGTGACAGGGTGATGCTGCAGCTGGGAGGGCACTGTCTCTGAGCGGGAGGAGGGGGAGAGGGAGGGGGAGGGACAGCTGGTGCAGGGGCCCTGTGGGTGGGGGTCTGTGTGGTGAGCCTGCCAGGAGGCAGGGTGGGTGGGGGTCGTTTGTGTAGGGCAGCCAGGCTCTATCAGGGCTCGGCCATGGCCTACAGACCTGCACAGGGCGTGCAGAGATGCTCTGAGGGCGTGCTCTGCCTCTTCAGACCCCCAGGGCAGGTGTTCCTTCCCAGGCCCCTGGGCGTGGCCCCTGGGCACAAGGAGCACTCTGCCCAGAGTGACCACCCTCCCTCCTGACGCCCCCAGCACCTGGCCACATTCATCATGGACAAGAGCGAGGCCATCGTGTCGGTGGACGACGCCATCCGGAAGCTGGTGCAGCTGAGCTCCAAGGAGAAGATCTGGACACAGGAGATGCTGCTGCAGGTCAATGACAAGTCGCTGCGGCTGCTGGACATGGAGTCCCAGGTGGGGCAGCAGCAGGGGCTTCTCTGCAGGGGCGTCTCTGCAGTGGCAGGGTCAGGACAAGGGCAAAGGGCAGGCCAGCAGGGAGGGCGGCCCAGGGCCCAGAGTCCAGGGAGCCAGGCGCCCGGGGCGCATCTGCCTCTGCAGAGCCTGTACACCGGCTGCACCAAACCGGGCTGGCCTGGTGTGGGGGTCTGTGTGCAAGGAGCTGTGGCCTCTGCCCCATGGGGTCCGTGTCCGTGTCCACGTCCACTCCTGGGCCACGTCCCTTCTCTGTGCCTGCAAGTTATGCTTGTACCTGTGTCCGTGACACAGAGTCCATGTGCTGGGCCCACAAGTCACCCCCGGCCCAGGGCTGAGCCCTCCCCCCACCCCCCCCACCCCCCGCCCCGCCTCGCCCTGCAGGAGGAGCTGGAGAACTTCCCGCTGCCCACGGTGCGGCACAGCCAGACGGTGCTGAACCAGCTACGCTACCCCTCCGTGCTGCTGCTCGTGTGCCAGGACTCCGAGCAGAACAAGCCCGACATCCACTTCTTCCACTGCGACGAGGTGGAGGTGAGCAGGGCCACGGTGAGCGGGCGTGGCGGGCCGTGCGGGGGCGGGGCCGAGCCAGCCTGACGCCCCTCCCTGCAGGCGGAGCTGGTGCACGAGGACATCGAGAGCGCGTTGGCCGACTGCCGCCTTGGGAAGAAGATGCGGCCCCAGACCCTGAAGTGGGTGTGGGACTGGGGGGGAGCAGGCAGGGGCCGCCTCCAGGAGGGCGCAGCCGCTGAGCAGCCTCGTCCCCACTGCAGGGGCCACCAGGAAAAGCTCCGGCAGCGGCAGTCCGTTTTGCCTCCCCGCCAGGGCCCCGCCCCCGTGCCCGTTCACCACTTCGCCCAGGACGCTTCTCCCCCCAAGAACCGCGTGAGCCAGCCAGGTGGGCCAAGGGCGCTGGGCTGGAGGCTGATGCCGTCTCTGGGGGGCTCAGTCAGCAGCAGCTCTGCCTCCCCCCGCCCTCCATCCAGGCTTCTACCGTCAGGATTCGCAGGATGAGGAGCCACCGCGGGCCGTATTGGCTCAGAAAATAGAGAAGGAGACGGTGAGTCTCGGCCTGATAGTGCCCCCCATAGGCAGCATCCCCCTTCCCCCAGGCCAGGGGCCGAGGGGCATCGCGAGGGGCTGCTGTGGGCCCCCAGCTGACCCCTGCCCCTGCTCTGAACCCAGCAAATCCTCAACTGTGCCCTGGATGACATCGAATGGTTCGTGGCACGGCTGCAGAAGGCGGCCGAGGCTTTCAAGCAGCTGAACCAGCGCAAGAAGGGAAAGAAGAAGGGAAAGAAGGGGCCGGCAGGTGCTGGGGGTCCTGGAGAGGGCGGGGCGGGGAGAGGGTGGGGGGGCAGGGACTGGGACTAGGAACCGAAAGGGTGCAGGTACGACCCACCGGCACAGAGATAGGACGAGCTGGACTCACGGCCGCGGTCCCCCACCCCCCTGTTGCAGAGGGTGTCCTCACGCTGCGGGCTCGGCCCCCCTCCGAAGCCGAGTTTGTGGACTGTTTTCAGAAAACCAAACTGGCCATCAACCTGCTGGTGAGTCCAGCAGTTCCTCCTCTGGCCCCGCCCTCTGTGCCGAGATTGGGCGGGGAGTCCAGGTCCATTCGCCCCCAGAGCCGTCCCCCCACCCCGTGTGTCTGCCAGTTGCTCACTAGCGCCCTTTCTGCCCCCAGGCCAAGCTGCAGAAGCACATCCAGAATCCCAGCGCCGCGGAGCTCGTTCACTTCCTCTTCGGGCCTCTGGATCTGGTGCCTGGGATGGGGGGGCGAGCGGCGGTGGGGGGAGCAGCAGGCGGGGCTTCCCCGGCTGAGGGTGGAGGGAGCACGTGCCCGCCAAGGGGTGCCACTGGCTTGCGGTGTTGCGGGGTGGGGCAGGGCTGGGTCAGGGGTGGGACCCCCTCTGAACCGTCTTGTGCCCCAGATCGTCAGCACCTGCGGTGGCCCAGATATCGCACGCTCCGTCTTCAGTCCCCTGCTCTCCCGAGAAGCCGTGAGCTTCCTGCGGGGCCACCTAGTTCCCAAGGAGATGGGGCTGTGGGACTCGCTGGGGGAGACCTGGACTCGTCCCCGGTACAGCTTCGGGCAGGGAGGGCTGGGGGTTCTGGGCGGGGCCTGCTCTGGCTCACCCTGGATCTCCCGCCTCAGTGCTGAGTGGCCTCGGGAGCCGCAGGTGACCCTGTACGTGCCCAAGTTCCACAGTGGCTGGGAGCCGCCCCTGGATGTGCTGCAGGAGGCCCCCTGGGAGGTGGAGGGGCCAGCCTCCGCCCCTGGTGACGAGGTCAGACACCCACCCTTGCCTCCTCAGCCCCCCTCCCCCGCCAAGGCAGCCGTCCCCCTCCCCTGCCTGCCCCCTGCCCCATACCAAGCCCAAGTGGCCCCCTTCTCCACAGCAGACTCCAGCCAGCCGGTTATCCTTTCGAAATTCCCCGAAGCACAGCCTTGTACCTGAGCCCACAGCTCCTGGAGATGTTCTCTCCCCGGTCAGCAACGTGCACGCTCACAGGTGAGCTCTCCTCCAAGTGAGCAAGTGTAGCCTTCACCCTTCCAGCAGGGGCTCTGGGTGCCGGCCACCCCGAGTGGCAAGTGCCTTGCTCCCGTGGGTCCAAGTAGAACTTTCCAGACTGGACCCAGGTTTCCCTTCTCACTTGATATTGTTCAGTTCAAAGAAAGACAGCGGGAGCCTCCCATAAACTCACCACCCTCATACAGCTTCGCGTGTCCCCACGTGTATGTCTTAGGGCCATGGTTAGAAATTGACTGAGCCACTGAGCTCAAGGGACTCGCCAGTCCCTGTCCCTGTGCTGGAGTGGATTTAGGCCCAACCTCAGAGTAGGAGAGGGAGAGAGGGAGGGTCTGGGCTGTAACAGGGTCCCCCCACACCCACCCCACACCTCTCTCAGGACCACGCCCCACAGCCCCAGGGTCTGTCCTCACTCCTGGCCTGGGAAGGAGGCCACCCTGCCACACCCCAGGATTCAGCTGCAGGAGGGGAGGGGCCCCAAAGCTGGGTTTTCACAAGGGCCCCCTGTAAGGAGCATTTTCCCTTAGATGTAGCTGGCCCCCTCTGGCCAATCTGGATAAGGGGCTGCAGCAGACACCCCAGCCTCAGACCTCTTGCCTCCCCAGGGTCCCAAGGCCTGCCGCCGGGTGAGGGAGACACCCTGATGTCCAGGGGCGAGGACCAGCTAGAGGGCTGGGCTGGGTTGCTCCGGGCTGAGGTCAGGGCGCCCACAGGCAGCCCCCACCGGGGCTCTTGTGCGCTGTCTGTGCTGTGTTAAGGGGCCACGGCTCTGCAAACGTCTGGCCTTCCCTCCATGCTCGGCTGCTTTCCAGGGATGGATGTGACCCTCTCATTTCTTAGGTCCACACGTGGCTCTTGGGGGCTGGGCCTGGAGACCCCCAAGGTGGCCTGGGCGGGAGCTGGCCTTGCTGTGCCCAAGGGACCTGGGTTCTGCCAGCCTCCCCCGCCACTGCCTGCTGGCTGGCCCCCCCTCCATGCGGGGCCCCGGACGCTCTGCGGCTGCCACAGTTTCCATTCCCCATGATAAGCTGACACTCTCCACTGTAACCTTGGAGAGTGGAGCAGAAGGCAGCTGAGCGCCTGGGAAGTGGCTCCCCCCAGTGGGGCCCCAGGTCCAGGAGACCCCGGCGCAGCCCCTCCTATTCCACGCAGGGGCTACGAACCAGAACCCGCACCAGCCATGGCCAAGTATGTCAAGGTCCTCTATGACTTCACAGCCCGAAATGCCAATGAGCTTTCCGTGCTCAAGGATGAGGTCCTGGAGGTGAGTGCCCCACCCCTGCAGGAGGGGACTGCCCAGGGGAGGCGGGGGAGTGGGCAGGGACAGATTCATAGTCCTGGGACCCTGCTTGTCCACCACTGCTTTCCCCAAGGCCTACCCCTGGAGCTCCAATCTGGTTCCACAGCCCTGGTCCCCTCCCCCAGCAGATACTGGATGAGGGGCCCTGTCCCCTGGAGGCATTAGAGGGGGAAAGGACCGGGGGACCCACCAACCCACCAGGAGCTTGTCATTCATGCCCACCCCTGGAGCCCCCTGGAGGCACCGTCTGGATTCAGTGCCAACCCCAAATCTAGGTCGCCCCTGGGGGAGGAGAGTGGAGCGAGTGAAGCAGGGGACCTCTGTCTACAGCCAGGCTGGGGCCCCTGGCTCAGGGTGCTGCTGGGGTGTGGGCCCCTATGGGTGGGCAGGAAGGTTGCACTAGGCCAGGAGCACCTGGAGCGGGTGACGATGATTCCCATGGGGCTCAGGGGCTCAGGGGGGAGATGCTAAGCTGTCTCTGGACCATCTATAGTGGGGGGATGGTGCGTGCTGGTGGTCCCAGTGCCCCACACTGGTGCCTGTGGCCAGAGGGCGGGGGTGAGGTGGGGAAACCTGTTGGCCAGGAGTGACAGCTGGTGTGTGGTGCCCCCAGGTGCTGGAAGACAGCCACCAGTGGTGGAAGCTTCGCAGCCGCAGCGGCCAGGCGGGCTATGTGCCCCACAACATCCTGGACGAGGTCCGGCCTGAGGACGTGGGTGCCCCCCTCGAGCAGGTGATGGGGGTGTGCGGCCTTGCTGCAGGCTCTGCCCTGTGGCGCCTGTAGTGAGTGACAGGAAAAGATGCTGCCCCTGAGCCTGGACCGGGGTGGGGTGGGGGCATGGTTCAGGTCCCGGGAGGGAAATCAGGGAGGGTTCTTCACCCTCTCCTGACTCCAACCCTGCGGGGGTGGGGGAGGGATGAGTGACGCCGTTGGGCCCGCTCCCTGCTCTCCCCCCACCTGCAGGCTGGTCCGAAATACTGGGGTCCTGCCAGCCCCACGCAGAAGCTGCCTCCGAGCTTCGCAGGAAACAAAGAGGGTGAGGGGGCAGGGCCGGGGTGAGGGCTGGAGCCGCGGGGGAGGGGCAGGGGGAGCCTGGGGCCGGCCGGCGGGCGGGGACTGAGCCGCTAGCCCCTCAGAGCTGATCCACCACATGGACGAGGTTAATGACGAGCTCCTGAAGAAAATCAGCCACTTCAAGGCGCAGCCGCAGCGGCACTTCCGAGTGGAGCGCAGCCAGCCGGTGCGCCTGCCGCTCACCTACGAGTCGGGGCCCCTGGAGGTCCGCGCCTGGCTGGAAGCCAAGGCCTTCAGTGCGCGGTGAGCCGGCAGTGCGGCAGGCGGGCAGGTGGCCGCCACGCCCATGCCAGGTCCCGCCGCGCTCACGCCCGCCTGCCCCACAGGATCGTGGACAGCCTGGGCATCCTGACTGGCGCCCAGCTCTTCTCGCTCAACAAAGACGAGCTGAAGAAGGTGTGCGGGGAGGAGGGCAGCCGCGTGTACAGCCAGCTCACCGTGCAGAAGGCCGTCCTGGAGGTGAGCCCAGGCAGGCCTCCTGGGCCTCCCTCCCCCCACCTGCTCCGTGTGCCCTAGGTTGAGACCTCCCCACTCCCGTTCCTAGAAGCAGCAAGGCGGATCGGAGCTGGAGGAACTCATGAACAAGTTTCATTCCAAGAACCAGAGGAGGGTGGAGGATGACAGCTAACCTGGTCCCGCCGGCTATGCCGCTGCCCTGCCACCCTGCCGCCCTGGCAGGGGCAGGGCCCCAGGCGGCCGCCCCCATGCATGGAGTGTTATGTTCTCACATGTATGGATTCTTGCCCTGGACACAGAGGGAGTGTGGTGCTGGCCGGGGCCCTGCCCCTGGCACATGGCCTGTCCTCAGGCTCAGCAACATCCCAGCCCACACTTACCTGCCTGCTCCAAGGCCCACCTCAGCCAAACTTGCCGCCTGGCCGTGCCAGCCCCTCACCCACCTGCCCACTGCAACCAGACCCAGCCTGGCCCCCCTCCCAGTGCTCCCCACTCCTCTCCCTAAGGCCACAGAACCCCTTTCCTCTGGCCTCTTTCACCCACGTGGGGGTCCCTGGTGCCTGTGAATCTGTCCCTGTCCCGTGCCCGAGATGCTCAATTCACACCCATCTGAACTCCCTCATCCTCACAGCCCCAGGTGCGTTGTGGGCTGGGAGGGCAGCTGCCCTGGGCTCAAGGCTGACCAGGCTGGTGACCTTTGCCCCAGATAGTGCCCACAGCTCCCGCCCCATGCACTGCTCCCTGGGGGTGGCCTGGGGTACCTGCTGGCTCCCTCCGCCTTTTCAAGAAGCAAGCATGGACTGGACTCATCCAAGCACCTACATTGGACACCCCACCCCCACTGCCTCATGCCCACCCCATCCCCGAGGCAGAGCCCAAGGAAAGGAGCTGTCTCTGACCAAGGCTCAGGCCCTGTAGGGGGCCCTGGACTCTGCAGGTCACAACCCAGAGCTGAGAGGGAGCCAAGCTCAAAGGCCGTGACATTAAACCAATTGTCTCCTCACAGCTGCCATCTGTCTCCTGGAGCTGGGCGGGTGTGTGTGTGGGGGGGGTTGGCTGTGGGTCCTGCAGCTGACCTGAAGTTGCACCCTTTGTGAGGGCAGTCAGGCAGGGGCCAGCTGTGGCCAGGCCGGCAGTTGAGGCCCCAAATTAGACCGCTGACCCCAGAGCCCAGGTGGGGCAGTAGGGAGACCCTCCCCTCCACACATGTCCAGAGGGTGCAGGGACCTTCCTGGGAGGGGAGGGGTTAAGAGGGGCCCTGCCCACAAGGCGGGAAGACTGTCACCCCAGGGAAGTGGGAGTGGGGGAGGTGCATCAGAGGAGCAAGGGAGGGTTTGATCTGGAGAGCTAAGCCGAGGATGGGGTGGGGGCAGGGGAAGGAAGAGGATGCTGGGTGGCTGGATGGCGCTGACGGTCACCTGGGCTGTCGTGGGTGCCGGAGCAGAGTGGTGCCTGAGCGCGCAGAGGGCGGAATGCTGCACCTGCAGGCCCCAGACCACCTGGCCTGTGCCCCACCTCAGGAGGAGGCCGCTGGCGCCCTCTGCTGGCGACTCTGCATGCTGCCTTGCCTGGCGGCCAAGGGGTGCCCTAGCACCTGTCTGGTTCCCCAGCGTTTTGACCTGCATGGCCCCATAGGAGCGGATGGACCAACCCTGGTTCAGGGTATCCAGAGTGTCCAGTCTTGGGGCCTCTGCCTGCTGGACAGGGGAGTCCGAGCAAGCTTGGGTGCAGAGGGCAGGTTGGGCTTGGCGGGGCTGAGTTGGGAGGGCTGCCCCTAGGCTGGTGGACCCTTGAGACAGGACCAGTCCCCGGATCTGGAAAGCCCAACCTAACGGGACAGGCCACTCTGGGCCAAGTCTGTCCAGTAGGGCTCAGTCAAGGGGACTGGGGGGTGTCTGGTGCCCTGTGTGCCACTGCGGAAACCTGACCACCTCAGCCCCTCTCTCCAGGGAGGAAAGGACCCAGCCCCACCTCCAGGCCAGAAAAGCCGTCAGCCCTTCGAGCCGGGCAGGACCCTGCGGGCAGCGAGATGGAGCCTCAGAGGAAAAGGGAGCAACGTCCCTCCCTCTGGAAACCCACAGCCCTGCCGGGTCCCACCTCCAGGCGGCTTTGGGTACCCCGACAAGGCCACCCCACCGTCCCCACGAGGCTGAGCCCCCCCGTCAGGGTGGAGATGGGCCCCCTTTGGATGGGGCTGGACGTCCTTGTCCTTGTGGGCCAGGGGTCCTGTGGGGCGGGGCTCATGGCACTATTTTCACTGTATTGTTTCTAAAAAGAACTTCTTACAGAAGTGTCCGCGGTTGGCCGCTGGCTCTCCGGAGTGCTGCCCGGTCACTAGAGGATAGCGTTAAGTGGGCTCACCCCTGTGAGGGTCTAAGCTGGGCCGGAGGCCGGGTGTGCGCCGCTCGGGGCCTGGACGCAGCAGGTCTTTTGGGGGCTTGAGTGGGAGTGGGCCATTTGCAGAAATTCGTTCGTTCGGTGCGTGGGCACTGAGGGGTGGACGTGAGTTCAGAGTTGAAAGGCAGGCCCAGCTCTCTACCTACAGGCCTGGGGCCGCTGCTTTCGCTACAGTCCCGAAAGAAGGGGGTGTTCTACACCCTTCTTCCTGGAGCGCCCCCTGGTGGCGTGCAGCGGCAGGCCGGGGACACAGGTGCTTTTGGGCGGTGGCCTATCACTGTCCTTGTAAAAGGGACAAGTCTTGAGCAGGTGTTCAGACTGGGCGTCAGAAAAAGGCAAAGGAAAACCCTTTCCACCTCGCAGACCAGAAAAAGTAGGAAGCTGGCAGACACCCCGTGTTGCAAGGCGTGGGGACAGGGGACTGCCGAGCTGTGCTGGGCTTAGTCACCAGAGTCACCCTCTCAGCAGCCCTCCTCCTGTGCTATGACCCCAGGACCCTCCCTGGCGTCCACAAGGGCAGGGGTTGGGCATGGGGATGGGGGAGCCACGCGGAAGGTGGGCGCTGCGGAGTGAAAAGAGCACCCACAAATCCCATGAATGAGAATACACGGACACAGGAAAGAAAAGCCAAATATTGGAAACAATACATTTTACAAGAACTCGGGCAAACAAAGGCCTTAGGAGAGCCATGAGGGGCTGGGGTTTCACTCTGAAGGAGAGTGAACGCTGCGTAAGGAAGGGGGGTGAGGGGTCAGGACAGCTCTGCGAACAGCCAGCACTCTCCCTGCGGCCTGCGGAACCAAGTGCCCGCCCCGCCTGCTCCCCTGAGGCCACTGCTGTTGGGGGTATCCTTCCGAGGAACATGTTTGTGGCCTGCGCACTTCTCCCGGATGCTATTCACAGTTGCGTGCCTTCAAACAGGACGAAACCAGACACGGCCGGACCACCCACGTGGCCATGAGCTGGGGCCTCCGGGATGCACCTGGGGAGGACACGGAGCGCCCCCAGATGCTGTGGCTTCGGACTGCGCCAGAGCCAACTGGTGGGCCATTCCTGGTTTGCAGTTGTGGTGAAATACACAGGACATCGACTTTGCCGACTCCCCCGAGACTCAGTGCACCGCTCAGGGGCGTTAAACACGGTGCTGTGCGGCCGTCACCCGTCATCTCCGGAACTTTCCGGCTTCCCCACTGGCGCTCTGTCCCCATTAAACACTCACTCCCCGCCCCACCCCCTCCTAGCCCCTGGCACCCACTGTCCTACTTTCTGTCTGTGTGAGTCTGACTCCTCCAGGGACCTCCTGTGAGTGGGTCACGCCGGGTCTGTCCATCTGCGTGGGCCTCACCCACTCAGCAGTGTCTTCCAGGCCCAGCCATGCTGCCGTGGGGGCCAGAACGCCCTTCCTCTTTATGGTTGAGTGATCGTCCACCAGGTGGACTATAATTCTGCAGCCAATTCCGTGCGTGGGTCTCCCTCTCATCAATAAAAATAAATAGAAAATTAACCTTCGATCTTCCCGAGGTAACAGTGGCCTTTGTTTCACTGTCTACAGGGTTGAGTCCTGGTTTAAACCCATCATGTGCACCAGGCCGCTCTGTTGATCCAATTGTTTTGAATTCCTGTTACTAAGCTCCGCACCTGCTGCCTGTTAACCGCGGGCAGGAGCTGCGCCCTCTGATGTGAGAGATGACATCCAGAAGAGGTCCCTCCTGCCACCGAGGGACAAAAAGCCTCAGGTCAGAAGACCTGGCTGTTGATCAGCCATGTGTTCAGGGAAAGATCTCCATCAAAAGGGGGATGACAAAGACTGGGACTTCAATTTTTTCTAATCCTCACGCATGTATATTTTTCATTGATTCTAAACAGAAAGGAAGGGAGGGAGAGAGAGAGAGAAACATCAATCGGTTGCCTTCCGCACACACCCCAACCAGGAATCAACACTGCAGCCTGGGCATGTGCTCTGACCAGGACTTGAACCTGTAACCTTTCGGTTATGGGATGACGTTTGAACGACTCAGCGCCCAACTGGGGTTGGCTGAGACTTTAAGCTGACAGGGTCTGTGGGAGCAGCTCAGGCTGTGGGTGGCGTTCGCACACTCAACCATTCATGCCCTTTGTCCTGCACTTGTTCAGGTGACTCAACTCCTCCTCACAACACTTGCCCCAGGACCTATCACACGGGCCCAGCTCAGCTTCCCCCTCTAGGTGGCCTCTGACTTGTCATAATCCGGGCCACACCCTATCGCCCCTCCCACACCCACCCAGCAGGAGGAGCAGGTGGCGGAACCCACTGGCCACACCCAGGTTGGCCCCAAGTCACTGGCCCATGCCCAGCCCTCTCCCAGGTGCCGGCCTGCCACCCTGTCCCTCCTGACCCCTCCCCTCTCAGCTCCTGGACTTGCTTCCTCAGACATCCCGGAAAAAGTGAGGCAGTCAGCAGAGGCTCTGCCCACCTGCCTTGTCTGTGCCCAGGTCCGCTGCTTGTCCCTCCCGTCAACCTTGACTGATGACAAAGGCCACCCTTACATGACTGCCCTGTATCCCAGCCTTTGTCCACCAGGTACCTGGCTGAGCACGCCCTTCTCCTCTCCTGCCATCAGCCACAAACCTGCAGTCATTTCTCCCCCCAGCACCGGCCCTGCTCCCTGCACAGCAAACCCCCAACGCTCAGAGACGTTCGTTCACACTGTCTCCACCCTGCGGCCTTCTCCCTCCACTGCAGTTGTCCTGGCAAGGCCAGCACTGAGGTCCACACAGGCCACACCCAAGGCCCTTGAGTCCCAGAAACCCTAGCTCCTCCCTGACCTTTAACCTCCCCTCTCCTGGGCACCTGCCATACATGCGTGCCTGACGGAGGCCTTGATCCAGGGAATATGAAGAACTCCAAGTCGACAGGAGTTACATTTCCTACATCTGATCAGGGCACGAGGCCCTTGGGACCCCTTGTGAACTTCGTGCTACTTAGTGAGGATCCCAGAACCAAAGGACCTGCCGTGCCGGCCCCATCCTTGTGGCTCGGATCTGCAGGAGACAGTGAAAACACAGGCCTAGACTCCCTCTGCTCACCACTCCTGGCTCCTTCCCAGGCACCAGGCACCACTGACCCCAGGGCGGGCCTGGAGGGGCGGCCAGGCCTGAGTGGCGCAGGTGCACCCCGGGCGCCAGCAGCTTCCCCCCGCCCTGGGGCTGGGGTAGGCAGCGACCCCAGCCCAGGCCCGCACCCCAGCTCGCTCCGCCCGCCCAGCGCCCACCCTTTGACCGCGGGAGCAGCTGCTTGGCACAGGCACAGTCAGGGAACAAAGGCCCTTTTCGTCTCCTAGGGGCCAAGAGCAAGGGGTCCCATCGGACAGCGCTCAGGCTGCGGCCCAGATGGAGGGCTGAAGTCTCCGGGTCGTTCTGGAACTCCGCGCCTCCGCTCACTGCCCTCGGTACTGCGCTGTGTTTTGCAGAGGGCGGAAACCACGGGGCTCTCCCTTCAGGGGGCACCGCGAGGGGAGCGCCGCTCCGGGGGGTCTCCCACCCCGGCTGCAGGCTCAGTGCGCGCACTGGACGCGCCGGCCCCGGGCTACCTCGCTGCCCTGTACGCGTCGTGCCCCATTTCACCAGCGATCACCGGGACCCCGGGACCCCCGGACCCCCGAAACAGCTGCCCAGGCCGCCGGGGGGCGGAGCCTCGACCTCGGGGACGGGGCTTCCTCTCGCTGCCCGGGCCTCGCCCACCACCGGCGCCGCTCCCGATTGGCTGGCGGCCCGGGCGGAACCGTGGGGCATTGTGGGTCGCCGCGCTGCCGCCGCTACTTCGCCATGTCGGGCTCCCCGGTGAAGCGGCAGAGGATGGAGAACGCGCTGGACCAGCTCAAGCAGTTCACCACCGTGGTGGCCGACACGGGCGACTTCCACGGTGAGCCGCGCGGGGCCCCGAGTGTGGTCGACAGCGGAGGCCGTGCGGCGGCGTGTCGTGGACGCCGACTTGGTGCGCTCCGGGACCCGCCTTCCCGCTGACCCGCTCCGGGCTCCGCTGCTCTGCAGTCCCGCTACCGCGGTGGGGACTCAGCGAGCTCGGGGTCGGCGTCGGGGACGGACGACCGGGGCGCTGGACCGGAGAACGGCGCTCGGGGCGTGGGCGCGCAGGCCGAGCCACGCCCCCGAGCCGAGGGCGCCCCCGCCGCCCAGCGGAACTGCGCGCCAGCCGCCGGGCGTCGGGTTGCCAAGGTTCGGGATGGGGGAGGAGGGCCGGGTGCGAGGTGAACCCCGAGCCGGGCCGCCCCGGGCGGTTTTGTTTAGCGAGGATTGACTGCTGAGCAGGACTCGACTGGGTGCCGGGCTGACCCTTATGCTTTGATCCCGCCCGGCGCACACGCCGCACCCCGCCTCCGGCGCAGGGCGACCGGCTGCGGCCGGGTGCCGGCCGCCGGGCCGCGGAGCTCGGCAGGAGCCCGGGGCGCCGGGCACAGCCAGGGCCGTGCTGTGCTAGTTTAGACCTGGTGTGATTCATCCCTCGCCTGGGAGCAAGGAGGCCTCCACGGTCCGTCTGGAGACCCCGAGCCCGCCGCGCCGACTGGGGCGCCGCTCTGTTCTGCCGGAGGAACTGGATTTCCAGGGAGCTGTTGCCTTGTGGGCGTGAGCGCCCGAGGCTCCCAGCGCGGAAGTGCCTCCTCTCTTTTATGCTTTCTCATGGTGACTTGAGAAAGTGGGTGTCACCCCTCTTTGGTAGTACTGAGTAAGAGCGTTTTGTTTTCTTAAGAGGGTTGCTTTTATCTCGCAGAGCTCACCAGCGTGAATAAGCAGGTTTGGCCATCAGCCTGGGGCCAACCTACGGGCTTGCTGGCCGTGCACCTTAACCCTTTGACCAGCAGGGGCTTCCAGGGGGTCTGTAGCCCCACGCCAGGGGCCTCAGTCTCCTTTTCGTCTGCCCTGGGTTATCCGGACCTCGAGGCGACGACCCCAGTTGGACACTGGTGGCCGTTTCCCTGCCTCCGAGTGACTGTGGGCTTTGGCCCAGGGACAGCCAGGTCTGTGCTGTTTGCTGCAGGTTGCGGGTTCCACCTTCTGGGGAAGGTTTTACTTTTTTCTTTTTAGAAATATCTAAACCCAGGTGCTGACATTTTATTTTTTAATGACTATTAACAACTTTATAAATAATGTATAAAAATACATTAATTGATGTTGTCTGTCCACAAATGTTAGCAGGTAGTTGTGGGCCTTTGGTTTTGTGGGCATTTGTGAAGGTTCTTACTTGTGTGGCGTGGGGATCGAAGGCCTCTTTGCAAGTACAACCAAAGCCAGGGCTGCTTCGCCCAAGACTCGGCCTGTCCTAGTTTTGCCTTCACTGGACCTGAACCCTGTCAGTTGAATCCCAGCTCCGTCTCTTAGTTTTAAGTCAGCTTTATCAAGGCCTGATTCTAACAGGAAAGGCCCCGTGCTCGGCGCATCAGCCAGGCTTTACACACACCTGTGTTGCAAGCACCACAGCAGAGCTGATTTCCTAACCCGTTATTTTGAAAGAGTCGCACAAGAAGTTGCAATATTAGTCCACACGGTCCCAAGAATCGTTGGCCCAGCCCCCCGCTGTGGTGGCGTCCTCTGTGACCGTGGCGTGATCAGGCCCAGGCGCTTGGCACCGGATTGTTGACGGCCATGGGCCTGGCTCAGTGGCCGCCAGTGGCCGCCTGTGCAGTGGGGGGCTACTCTGTGGTGGGTTGATGACGCGGCAGACTCTCGTGGGCACAGTTAGGACACAGCTGCCCCTCCCAGGCCCAGCCAGCGCCTAATCTCTTCTCCATCTCTGCGGTGCTGTCATCAAAGGGCACTTTGAAACCACTCCTGTGGCCCTGGCCGGTGGGCTCGGTGGGTTGAGCGCCCGCCTGCAAAACGAGAGGTCGCCTGTTTGGTTTCCAGTCGGGGCACGTGCTGGGTTGTGGGCCAGGCCCCGGCGGGGGTGTGGGAGAGGCAGCTGAGCACTGTTCCTTGTGCACATCGATGTTTCTCCCTCCCTTCCCCTCTCTCTAGAAAATACGTGAGTAAAATCTTTTTAAAAAACAAACTAATCTGCCCGGTAAACTTGCTGAAGCCGCAAGTCCTCTGGCCAGTCTACACTCCCGTGTCCTACCTAGACAGCCGGTCAGCGAGGCCGCAGGTCAGCCCTGCCGGTTCCCTGGAACTCAGCTTGGTTACCTAAGAACGGGTGTGTTAAGGAGAGAGTGGCTTAACGAGGAAAGCCAGCAGTCGTCCGTCACCGAGTCTGGTCTCTGTCACTGGCGCTGCATGGAAGCTGGACGCACACTGTGCTGTGCTGACCGCTCTCGGCTGCCTCCCTCCCCGCCCTGGTGTGAGGTCAGCCCTGGTGTTGCTGGGGGAGCCACCGTTGTGCAAACAGCTGCCCCTGGGCCAGCCTTCCAGGATGGGGAGGGACGTGTGTGTGAAGGGTGGCTGCACCCCGGCTCGAGAAACACGTATTTCTTTAAGATTTTTACTTATCTAATGTTTAGAGAGAGGAGAAGGGAGGGAGAGAGAGGGAAACATGAATGTGAGGGGAACATCACGAGGTTGCCTCTCACGGTGACCCGGCCCGCAGCCCGGCGTGTGCCCTGACGGGGAATTGAACCAACAGCCTCACAGTCTGCACGACAATGCCCAACCCGCTGAGCCACCGCAGTCAGAGCTTCGCAGACATTCTGGGCTCTGCCTCTGCGCTCAGGGCGTAGAGGAGATCCGGCACAGACTTCAGGGTGGAAGCGAGCCTCCACTTACTTTCCTGCCTTCCAAACCCTCTCCCCAGCCATCGATGAGTACAAGCCTCAGGATGCCACCACCAACCCGTCCCTGATCCTGGCCGCTGCACAGATGCCCGCCTACCAGGAGCTGGTGGAGGAGGCCATCACCTACGGCAAGAGGCTGGGCGGGTGAGTGCCGGTGGGGCCGGGAGTGCAGCTGGGCCACTGAGGGCTCGGCTCCCTCGCCGACTGAGCGGCCGTTCCCCGGATGTCCCACCCTCGGGGCGGTTGTCTTGCACGCTTGTTTTTGTCGGCTCTACTGGAGTGTTACTTACACAGAGCAGGCGTGCAGCCTGGAGCCTCCTGCACAGGCATGCTCTGGCCATGGCGCACCTGCAGCCCCCAGGCTCCCGTCCCCATCAGGGCCCCACCCCTGGTGCCCACCTTTTCGCTGATGTCTTTTAACAGCTTTATTGGAGTAAAGCCCACTGTCTTTGGTGCACAGTCCAGTTTCTCGTGATGAATTTATGCTGGGATGCAGCCATGGCCACAGTCCAGTCCAGTCCCAGAGTGTCCCTGGTGCCCGCCTGTGCTTAGTCCTGCCCCCTCCCCCGGCCGCCATGCCTGTGTTGGTCTCCATAAACATGCCTTTCCGAGGTGTCATTTCACATTTTCATCGGGTGAGAATGATGCCTTTGGGGGACAGTGGCGCAGGTGCGGCTGTCAGGCCTGTTCTGCGCTCCCTCCGCCACGCACTCCCCACCAGGCAACTTCGCTTTCCCTTCTCCCACGTTTGGTCCTCACCCCGTTAGATCGGCACTCCTGGCGTTAGTGCCCGGTGTGTCTTTGCACTCACATGCCCTCTGCCCTCGTCAGCTGCCCCACGGCTCTTGCTGTGGGTCGCTAGCCCGAGACCCTCTGCACACCACACGCCGGGCCAGCAAGGATCCTCAGGCAGCGGTCAGTCCTGGGCACAGCGCCGTGCACTGTGCTTCACTCGTCTGCCCAGGCAGCTCCAAAGGGGCTTTTTCCCCACCTGCTCAAAGATGGAGGGATTCTGCTGGGGAAGAAGGTTCTGGAGGCGATGTGGCGACGTCTGTGCCACGGTGTGACTGCTTCACGCACACTGAGCTGCGCACGAGGGACGGCTAAGCTGGGGGCTCTGTGCAGTGCGGGCTTTCCCTGGTCAAAGGTGGCACGAGAGGGCCCTCCAAAGGAATATGGGAATCTGTTTCGAATCTGTTTTGTTGAGTCCTTTGCACTGGACCTGAAAGGCTACTGCCTGTGTTTTCCCTTTGAATTTTAGGCCACAAGAGGAACAGATCCAAAATGCCATCGATAAACTTTACGTGCTATTTGGGGCAGAAATACTGAAGAAGATTCCAGGCCGCGTATCCACGGAGGTAGATGCGAGGTAAGGGGCTGGGCGGTGGCAGCTCTTGGGTCCATGGCCCCCACCAGCCCAGCGCACCCCGGGCAGTGGTCTGCCCCCATCCCAGCTCTGCCTGCACCTCTCTGAGGAAGCTAACCCGAGCCAGGCACCTGCTGCCGGCTTGCTCGTTCTTGGCAGGCGTCCTGAGGTGAGGCTGCTCCTCAGTGCAGACCCCTGGCTCTTGCAGGCTCTCCTTTGACAAGGATGCCATGGTGGCCCGGGCCAGGTGTCTCATCGAGCTGTACAAGGACGCGGGGGTCGGCAAGGACCGGGTACTGATCAAGCTCTCGTCCACCTGGGAGGGAATCCAGGCTGGAAAGTGAGTGTCTCCCCGTTCCAGGGGTGGGGGCCCATGGCCCGGACGGGCTGGCTGTCAGAGCCGGTATGCCCACGGCCAGGTCCCAAGGTTCTGTTCGCTGACGCTCAGAAGCCAGTGTCCCGTTAGACACCCACAGATGCATCGCCAACCCAGACCTTTCAGGCCAAGCTCACGCCTCTACGCGGGAGGGGGGAGATGGGAGGGCTGGTGCAGGGGGTGCGGGGCTGCTGTTGGGAGCCCTATGTCTGCCCCACCCCTGCTGGCGGCCACTGCTCCACTCTCTCTCTCTCTCTGCCTGTTCCGGGTGTTCACACAGATGGACTCACACTCGCAGGACACGTGAGCCTCACCTGGCACGTGTTCAGGGCTCAGCCCACTGTGGTGGGTCTGGGCTGCGTTCCCTCCTGGGCAGATGTTCACCGCACGAGCACACCGCATTGTGTGGGTGTCTGTTCTTCCCTGTGCATACCCAGGGCTGTCCCCACCTCTGGGGCTCACGGTGACGCTGCTGTGGATGTCTGGGTGCAGGCATGTGCCTCCTCCGTGAGGGCACATACTCATCCAGTTAAGTGTCTGCCCTTTAGGGGGCTGCTGCTGAGCTGCCCGCGCACCCCCCGCCCTCCACCATGTGGGTTCCAGCTCTTAGCCACCCTCATGTGACCACATGGCAGAGGCCCTTCTGAAACTCCCCTACTGTGGGAATTGGGGGCTGGAGGGGCCTGAGCAGAGGCTCAGCTGCCAGCGCATGCCACAGCCACGTGATCATGTATGGTCATCGCCTTGTACTTGGGACTCAGCCCAGGATGTCACAGTGGACGGAAGGGTGGCCTGGGAAGGGCGAGAGGGGGTAAGGGGGCCATGGCTCCACGTGAGACAGCAGGACAGCACTGTGGCATCTGGTCCCGGGGACTCTATGCTGAGCTGAGGGGCTGGGGGCTCTGTTGCCTCCTCCCTGTTGGTGATGTGGGTTTGATGGAGAAACTTCTGGTCACAGCGGGAGAACCGGGGCGTGCTCCGTGTGCAGATGGGGAGCTCACGCCCGCCCTCGCCTGTGCCCGCAGGGAGCTGGAGGAGCAGCACGGCATCCACTGCAACATGACGCTGCTCTTCTCCTTCGCCCAGGCTGTGGCCTGTGCCGAAGCAGGGGTGACGCTCATCTCCCCCTTCGTGGGGCGCATCCTTGATTGGCACGTGGCCAACACAGACAAGAAAGTGTACGAGCCGCTGGAGGACCCTGGTGAGCAGCTCTCTGAGGGGGCAGGGGTGGGGCTGGCAGGGCAGCAGGTGGGGGCCCAGTAGCCACTCTGCCTGGGCCACCTCCTCCAGGGGTGAGAAGTGTCACCAAGATCTACAACTACTACAAGAAGTTTGGCTACAAGACCATCGTCATGGGCGCCTCCTTCCGTAACACGGGTGAGATCAAGGCGCTGGCAGGCTGCGACTTCCTCACCATCTCCCCCAAGCTCCTGGGGGAGCTGCTCAAGGACGGCAGCAAGCTGGTGCCTGTGCTCTCAGTCAAGGCAGGTAGGTCCCTGGCCGTTCTGGGCCACCTGCACCTGGGTCACCCGAGGGCATGGGTGACAGAGCTGAGGCACAGCTGCAGGGCTGAGTTGGACTCTGTGGGCCCCTTGTGCTGGGCAGAGGGCTGGGAGGGCGCAGGGCAGCCCTGAGCCCTGGGTGGGATGGTGGGCGGATATGGAGGCCATGCTGCCTGTCCTCCCAGCCCAGGCCAGTGACCTAGAGAAGATCCACCTGGATGAGAAGGCCTTCCGCTGGCTGCACAACGAGGACCAAATGGCTGTGGAGAAGCTCTCAGACGGGATCCGGAAGTTTGCTGCCGATGCTGTGAAGCTGGAGCGGGTGCTGGTGGTGAGTGCCCCGGGCTCGGGTCGGGCAGAGTTGGCACTTTTTGTGGGACCCTGTGTGCGGCCAATAGACTGTAGGGGCCGGCAGCTGCCCTGCGGGCCTGCAGAGGGTGGCCTGATGTGTTTCCTGGTTCATCACCTTCTAATTCTAGGAGCGGATGTTCAGCGCAGAGAATGGGAAGTAGCCCGAGGTCGGGTCACGTCAGGGATGAGTGCCGGCTGGGTCTGATTTACACATGCCTGGTGATGAATCTTGCATTTTTTTACTGATTGGGACAGGAACAGATCATAGATTTCTGATTTTATGCAAAACTTTGCCTAATGCATTAAACAGTCAAGTTTTCTCTGCCGTGCCTCATTTCCCTACGCCTCTTGACACCCCGTCCTCCTGCACCAGCCGCCCCCACTTAGGCAAGAGGTAGCTGGCCCCACCCTCTTGGCGTGAGCTGCTGCCTGACCGCAGGGGCAGGGCACCTTTGGGGTGTTGGGGTTCCACTTCTACTAGGTTCCCGTTTAGGCCACTAGCGCCACCTCATGGCAGCACAGCAGCACTGGCCCCTGAACCCTGTAGCAATGGGCACGCAGCAGCTTTGTTTGGACTCTGCACCCTCTGGGCTGTACTGGGAATGGGGGAGGCAGGGGGGTGATGGCTGGATGAACAGGTGGCTTTCCACCCCACCCCCAGGCACAGAGCAGGTTGAGAACAGAGGACCCAGAGGACAATGTGGGGGGCAGGTAGGGGACAGGCCTGCATCCACCCCGCCCACCGGTGTGAGAGTCCGGGCAGAAGTAGGTGCCTGAGAACAACCTGTTGAGACACCCCGGGCACACCTAAGGGTCAGCAAAGAACTGCCCTGGGCACCCCACCCTGGGGCAGCGCTCTCTCCTCGAGCCTGTCCAGGCTCCTTTTCCCCACAGCTTCCCACAGGGACACCAGGGCCGAGTCACCACTTGCTCCAGCCAAAACAGCAGGGCCAGAAGTGGCTAGTCCTGGGGTAGCTCCCACCCTCCCCAAGGGTTTCAGGGACAGGCTCCACTGTGGGCTGTGCCACCTTGGGCACCCAGCCTAGCTCAGCCCTTCCAGGATGCTAAGGGGGCTGCTGACCCCTCCCCTGCTGGGCACCTCCCAGGGGTCTGCCTGTGTGTGACAGGACAGTTCCAGTACCAGCTTTAGGGGGACCCCCCCCCACACACACACACACAGTGAAGGAGACACTGTACCCACACGCCCCATCCTCACCACATGGCAAAAACGCTGCCTGCCAACCAGACTCCATTCCCAGAGCTGCAATCTGGGTCCCCTTCAATCCAGAGAATAATGCTGCTGGGGGTGCACTTGCACTGTTTCCATGGGGTGGATTTTGGAATCTGTTCCCAACACCCCTGGGGCATGTGGGGGAAATCCCAGAAGGCATGGGCAGGGCCTTTCCCCTACCCCTTCCAGTCTCTGGAGTGACCCCCAGCCCATCAGCCTGCCTGAGCTCTGAGCTGGAGAGGTAGACATGGCCCATCAGGAGACTTCAGCAGGTGTCACTGACTCGGGGTCACAGACAACACCCCGACGTGGGTTTTCTAGGTGTTCACACAGCGTCACTGCGCAGGCTGACAGGTCAGGAGCCCAATCTGCTTGCCTGGGGAATGCTGGGCAGGACAGGAGTGTGGGGTGGGAGCTGGGCCCAATGGGGCTGGAAGTGCCAGGGCCTGGGGGCTGGATACAGCAGAGGCCAGGAGGGGAGGGGGACACAAGGAAGCCCCACCCAAAGGCCACAGCCCCAGCCAGGTCCCTGGGGGGAGGGGATGCTGGCAAATGAGCAGCATCTCCCGATGTCCGGGGTGTGGTGCCCAGGCCCTACTTGGGGCCACCACCACACTGCGAAACTACACACCAGACAAGGGCTCAAATCAGGGCAGGCCTGGGGGCCAGGAGCTGTGACCACAGGAAGATTCATTTCCCTTCACCTTTGACCCAAGTCAAAAGTGCTGAGCCAGTTCCAGCCAGTTGCCCCCTCCCCACACAGTCAACCAGCGCCCAAGGGCCCCCCACCCAGTCCCTGCCCCACCTGGGTGTGCGGGGACAGGCAGAGGGAGACACACCCAGTGCCAGCCCAGGGAGAGCAGAGGGGCCGTGACCCCACCCTAGGACACCCAGACAGCCATGCTGACTCGCTGGGCCCTAGCTCTCTGGGGACTGACAACATGGAGCCCGGGCCCCAGCCAGGCCCCCAGACCTGACACCCCTTAGGGCTGACCCCTGGAGGCCTCCACAGCCCCAACAGGCCTGACTGGAGTACAGTCTCTCAGGGGCTGGTGCAGAGGCAGGGTCCCTGCAGGCCTGAGGCATCCAGCTGCTTCTTGGGGACACCTGGGCTGCCTGGAGGTGGTGGTGTCCACTGACAGGTAGGTGGATCAGTGGTCACCTGCATGTCACTTCCTGCAGGAGAAAAGACCAGGTCAGGGCTCAGGCACCAGCACCATATGTCACCCAGCAAAAGGGAACGTGGCCCAGGTAAGGCGCCGGTCACAGCCAGGAACCCACCCACTCCCACCGCTGCCCAGGGCCCCTCACCGGCTGCCACAGAGAAACAGCAGGTTCTGCACGGCTGGGGCGGTGGAGTGCGAGTTCTGGCCTGTGACGAGGTGGCGGTCCAGCACGACATGCACCGCATCGGGCTCGCTGGCTGCAGGGGGCCCCCGAGGACACGGGCCTCAGGCAAGGCCACACGCAGGCACGGCTCCAGACCCCCACCCGCCCTGTTGGGGCTGTGAGCTCCTTGAGGCTCTGTGGTAGGCAGGGGGGTCAGCCTGCCAGGGCTTCAGAGGGGCTGGCCACCCAGGCCTGCATGACACTTGGCTCCAGGAGGGTGGCCTGACGGGTGCGGCCCCTGCCCACACCTGCTGCACCCACCCAGCTCACCACTGAAGCTGGCGCCTGCGTCCTTCACGAAGTCCTCCACGACGAGAGGCAGGCGGGCAAAGCCTGGAGCCCTGACAAGCTCATACACAGAGGGCTGCAAAGAGAGGGGCACCGCCTCGCATTGTGCAGGCCCAAGCAGGGCGGGGGTAGGGGCAGTGCCTGTCCCATGGGGTTTCCAGGGTGACGAGCCCACAGTGGGGGGGAAGGCTATCACCCCCAGCCCACCGCATGGAAGCACATGGGAGACCAGAATGAGATGAACCCTTCAGTGAGTGCAAGGGCTGGGGGTAGGACACAGAGCCACGTGGCGTGTGGGGTGGGGGTCACGGCTGCAGGAGCTCTGAGGAGCCTCCTGTGCTCCTCGCTGTGCAGTCCTCACCGGGGCCTGGAGCAGGCTGTCCTGTGCAGTGTCCAGCAGCCAGTGCCCAGTCCTAGCCACACGGACCCCTCCCTGGGTCTGCCCCCTGCCTGCTGCGACTCCCAGCCTGTGACTGCGGAACCGGTCCTGGCTCCCCACCCAACCAGGATCCCAACGGAGGCCTGAATCCCAGTCAGGCACAAAAGCAAACCGGACCCGACCCTGTGCTTCCCCAACGTCCACAACCAGCTCAGCCAGCCCGGGCTGCGGGGGCCCTGGAGGCCATCTCTGTGCTCAGCCACAACTGAATGGGCCCTCCCAGGACATCAGTAGGGAAGGGAGTGAGGGGACAGCAGACACTACCAGCCTGGTGCCACCTGGACTACTGTCACCGTTGCCAGTGGTGACCGTGGGCCCCCA
The DNA here is from genome assembly GCF_022682495.2 of Desmodus rotundus. Lineage (NCBI taxonomy): Eukaryota > Metazoa > Chordata > Mammalia > Chiroptera > Phyllostomidae > Desmodus > Desmodus rotundus. The sequence goes on from NC_071391.1 coordinate 553,880, forward strand.
AGGGGTCCCTGACGTGCCTGTGCTTTCAGGCCCGACCACTGCATGGGACCCCCATGAGGTACTCACCCCTGTCACACTGTAGCCTTGGAACACCCAGGACCTGTCCTCGTTGGTGGCACAGCACAGGGCAGCAACACCGTGGCCAACCGCACAGATGGGCTCTGAAAGCAGCAGAAGAGCAGGGGGTGTGGCTGAGGTCCTGGGCACCAGCCTGGCCCTGGCCCCTCTCCCACCCCCTCCACCCCACTGCCTCCGGAACGTGCTGCTCGGACACAGGCACAGAGAGGGGTCAGGACGTCTCTCTGCCAACCAGGACGGCCTGTGCTGCTCCAGGCCCGGCTTCCACCTCTGATGGCAAATGTCTTGAGGCACAACGGTCACTGCTGTCACTGTGTCAGCGGCAGCCCACCTGGAAACTTCCCTCCTCCTGGCTGCAGCGGGGGGGCCCTCCCTCGGGGCTCTAACCCTAACCCTTGCTCGCCTTGGCTCTAAGCCTCCCACCCAGAAGGCTGTCTGGCACAAGTACGTTCCCACGGCGGGGGGGCCCGGGAACAAGCGCTGCCTGTCCTGGCCCTGTTGGGACAGAGGCCCCGTTCTCCCCAACAAAGGACGCTGTGTGGAGCCTGGGCTTTTGTCTGCTGGTCCCCAATGAGCATCCGCCTGTGCCCAGCAGACACGCTCATCACAGCCGGGGGCTGGCCGAGGCTCCACAGGGCAGCCTTTCTCCCAGTCCCCGCTGTCTGTGGCCCCAAGCCCGGACACCACACTTCCCCACCAGGAAGAGAGCAAGTACCCTGCCCACCCGTTCAGAAGGGCCCAGGGGCCACAGCCACAAGCCCTCGAGGGGCCAGGCAGAGGGCCCACAGGGGTGCCAACCAAAGGGCAGTGGGCGGGGTGCCCCACCCTCACACGTGTGACAGCTGGGTAAACTCGTCCCCTCACGGGTCAGGTCACCGAGGCTCTTTACACCTGCAGTGAGTGACGTTTCCCCCTCCGGGACCCGAACCCTGCACCCCAGGGCTGCCGCTGCCCACCCCCCGCAGCAGGCGTCTCCTGTCGCCCCATCCTGTTGGCCCAGTGCCCCCCCCCACCCCCGCCCGACACACTCCCAGGCCCAGGGGCCACCTACTGGTCTCGGAGCGGAAGTGCTGCAGGATGCGGGCCAGGGACCCGCTACTGGCCAAGTCAGCCAGGGCCCCAGGACAGCTGGGAATCAGGAGGGCGTGGTACCGGGCACCTAGGGGCGACCACAGGCCAGTCAGTCCTCTGCTCCTGCCGCCATCCTCTGTCACTTCGTCACTTTCCCTACCCCGGCCGAGGCCCCCAAAGCCCAGGCACCATCCTGTCTCCTGTACCTCCAAGTGCCCGCCACCTCTTCCCCCAGATGGAGCAAGGCAGAAGTTCTCTGGGCCCAGGAGGCAGGACAGGAGGTGGCCATGGGGCCATGGTGCCACAGCGCTTGGCAGCAAGCCCCGGAGAGCTCCAGGAGCAGAGGGAGGGAGCTCTGTGGGCCACAAGCCCACCTGAAACCCCACACACGCAACCCTCCAAGGTCTGGGCCCTCACCGTCGATGGACTCGAGCTTGGCAGGGCTGGCATAGGCCTTGAGGCGGAAGTCCTGCACCCAACGTGCATTGTTCTCGTTCACGTCCACGAAGTCCATGGTCTTCCCCTGCCACAGCCCCGAGGCCAAAGGTCAGCCAGGACGTCCCCTGCTGGCTCACAGGGATGCTCAGAAACTCTGATGGGGGCTGGGGACAACAGCAGCCCCTGGGGAACAAAGGTACCCAACAGCCCAGCCCCCTCACTAGGGCTCAACACATCCTGAGCTCCACCCACCTCAAGCCCACCTGCCCTTTGCTGGTCCTCAGTCTCCTGCCTATAGAGCAGGAGCAGCTGCCCCACCCAACCCAGGGGTGACACCGGAAACATGCAAAATGACAAACATATGACATCACTGCCGTGACCAGTGTCCCACACCATCAGAGGGCTGCACAGCCTCCCGGCAGAGTCAGCACCTCCCTCGCTCTCCTGTGCAGACGCTGACCCTGGTCTCCCTGGCCACTGCTGGGGCCGGAGTTTGGCATTGCCAGTGGGGTCCTGGCCCCTTAGTGCAAGCCAGTCCCTTGGGGTCACAGCAGCCGCAGGCTCACCACGTGTCCCAGGAGCAACAGCCCACTCCTAGCCTTGCCCCAGAAAGAGAGGTGGGGGGTTGTGGCTGGACTTACCCCAGGGGTGGCCACCTGCAGGTTGAAGGCAGCGCTGGCCAGTGTGAAGCAGTGATGGAAGGACTGGGCCGACACTCCTGCAGGAGGGTCCCGTGAGGTGAGCACTGGCCAGACAGCCCCTCCTGCCTGAGGGGCTGCCCAGGCACCCCAGGGTGTCTCTGGCCCCTCTGCATCCCACCCCAGGGCCCTGCCAGCCCTCATCCCCCGGGGGGCTCTCTCCCCAGCCTGCCCCTAGAGGCCACTCTGGGAGGCAACCCAGTGCGTGGTGCGCTCACACTCAGCTCAGCGCTCACTAACCAGCAGGGACTGAGCTCCCGAGTCAGGCCAGGGAGGGGTGACAGCCCCACTCCCACCATGTTTGGCCGGGAGAACGGCAGGGAGCACAGCTCCTGTACGCTGGGGTCATGGCTCCTGTCACAGGAAGGGGGGTGCACCCCCCTCCCCAGGGGCCAGGACACTGTCTCAGCCCCTTACTCACAAGGGCTCCCCACTCTCTCCTGCCACGCCCAGTCAGGAAGGGTAGCTGCTAAGGGCTGCATTCCCACCAGCGGCGGCTACTTCTAAAGAGGTTTGATCCACGTCCTTCCTCCTTTACGTTAACCCTGGGACCCAATCCCTAAACCTCATTTGTTTTTACTCCCACTTATGAATCAACGCATGTTCTTTGTAAAAAGTTCACATATTGAGCAAAACAGCCTTTCTAAATCACCCCTGACTTTTGGGGATGCTGCCTTCCCAGTTCCTCCAACCCTTGCTCCTGCACCCCAACCTCCCACCTACTTCATCCCAGGGCCCCTGAAGGGACTTAGCCGGGCCCACTGGTCCTGCCCACAGAGGTCTGGTGGTCTTTCCAGAGCTGTGCCCCTCCCCCACGCCCTCCACATCTCCTGCTCCCGGCACAGCCAAGACGGTGCAACCCTCCCCCTAACCCCCACGCCAATCAGCCACCTTTGGAAGTAACCCCCATCCTGTCTTCCCAGAACTGAACCCTACTCTCAATGGCTGGACTCCCGGTGGGGGTGAGGGTAGACCCCGGCGGGCCCTTCCTGTCCTCATTCTGGGCACACACGCCTCAGGGCCCCTGGGGCTCGGCACACTGGGACCCCAGGACCTGCAGTCCTGTTTCCCTGTCCCACTTGAGCGAATACAGAAGTCGAGCAGACCAGACTCCACAGAGACCCCAGGTCCCAGCCCTGGTCCCCCACCTGCCCCCATGTGACCTTGGGCTCATCACGTCCCTCCAGGACGGGGGAAGCTCCCGAAGCGCTCAGAAGAGCACCAGGCGCCCTGCTCCGCTCACAGCCTCCTGCCGGCCCTCAGCACCCACAGGCGCGAAGCGAGAGCCGACACTGGCAAGACCGGACCCCGTGGGCCCCACGTCCGCCTCTGCCGGCCGCTTTACCACTGGACAGGGCCCAGGACTCCTCTGCGCCTTCACAGCTCCCCGCCCACCCAAGACGGTCCCCTCCAATCCCTCGTCCTCCTCGTTGTGTGCCAGCGCCACGGCTATGTGACCCCACGCATGTCGGAGCCCCCGAGTTCTGGGGACACCCATTGCCCATCACCGCGCCCCGGCCTCCCCGGTCCTGTCCCTGAGGGAGCGACCCCCGGCCCCGGGGCCTTTGCCCCGTCCCCCGCGCTGCGCCCCCTCCGCGCGAGTCTCACCCTCCGCGGCGCCGCTGGCCACGAGGAGGCAGGCAGGCCTGCTCGGGAGACGCTCGGACGCCATGGGCACTACTGCAGCCTGCGCCAACTGCGCGTGCGCGGAGCGCGCCGGGCGGGGCAACGCCGGTCACGTGTGTCGGAGGTTGCGGACCCGTCCGGCAGCCGAGCTGAGCGCAGGCGCGGTGCTGCCGCCCGCCCAGCTGGGCCCCAGAGCCCTTCGCCTACGCGGTGGCGGGTGGCCCCGGAAGCACCTGGGGAGCGCTGAGCTGGGCCGCGGAGCCGCAGGAGGGCCCCGAGGGCCGTCCGTCGCCCGCGCCTGGCTGCGTTCAGCAACAGTTCCTGCCTCTTCCCTCGTCCCTTCTTAGGCAACGGGCGCTTGCCGCCGGCGCCGGGGGAGGGGAGACTTGGGGGGGAGTGTGAACCCGGAGAGAACACGCCCGTGCCGTAGACCAGGATCCCTCCCTGTGGGTTCAGCAATTGAACCTGCGAGCCCCGCGAGTCCCCGGAGCCGCCCCGGAAGGCAGGGCCAGCCCCGACCGCGTGGGACTCCTGTCCTGGGCTGGGGGCTGCACCGTGGGTTCACGGAAGAAAATCTCAGTCCCTGTCGGGGGGTGAGAAGAGAGGCCATGGGGAAAGCACGTCTGAGGAGGCAAAGGCTTGGAGGAGGAGGCGACTGAGACTTGGAGCTCCAGGCAGGGGGGTTGTGCGGGTGTCCCCGGAGGTGGCGGCGAGGCGGCTGAGGGAAGACAGGCTATCCAGGCTCGCTGGGGTTCCGCGGAGCCCCTGGAAGAGGGGGTGTCCCTTCCTGAGACAGGGGTTGCTGAGTTGGGTCAGGAAGGTCGACCGGGCTGTGGGGCCGCATCGGAAGCGGTTTCATCGCAGGCTGTGGCAGGGGCAGGCGGCGCTCCTGATGCCTGGTCTGGAGGGAAGGGGGGCCCCCCTGCTGTCAGCGTGGAGGGGCGGCAGCAGGGCTCCCTGATGTCCTGCCAGCCTCTGCTGATGGGAAACCTCTGTCGTGGGTGGGCGCTGCCAAAGCGGACGAGTTTAGGCTGAAGCACCTCCCATGGGTGCCCCCTGCCTCCCCATCACTGGCTCTGCCTGTTGCCCAGTTCAGCCCCACGCTTCCTGGGGCCCTGAGCCCCCCACCTGACACAGGAGCACCTTGCCCTCACCTACTGCAGTACCTTCCCGCCACGGGGTGAAGCAGCAGCTGGGGACTCCTGGCACTGGCAGGGCAACGGGATTGGGGACAGGTGGGAACCTGGTGCCTGAGCTCAGACCACAGGCTGTGCCTAGCCAATGGAGAGCTTTCTGGGTCTGGGGAGGGACCCCCTCCCCACCGTGCAAGTTCGTGGGTGTGCCACCCAGGAGCTGGAGGGGGACTCCAGGGTGTCCCTGCTGGCCCAACCCCACCCACACTGCCCTGGGGTGTCCCTAGAGCTTGCTGGCTGAGCCGCAGGTGCAGGTCCTCCTTCTGGGGCAGCTGGGGGCCTCTAGGAGCCTGCCTCCTTCCTCGGGGGGTCTCATTAAGTCCTGTCTCTGTCTCCAAGGAAGGGGATGGAGGAGGAAGCCAGGCCAGCAGTAAACTGGCAAGGAGAACATGTGCACACCTGTGCTCATGTCGGGCGCACCCCTCATCCTTGGTCTGCCTCTTGTGTGTACATGGCTTCCACCCTGGTCGGTGGCGGGGGTGGGGGTGGGGTGCCACCAGCTCCCGGGGCTGGCAAGCCTGTGATGCCGCAGCCCGGGTGGCAGTCAGTGCCACTAGGACCTCCAGTCTCAGTCACCGCCTCCCTGGTGATGCCGTCCTTCCCTGAATGCACCTGGCCAGACACCGGACTGAGGTGTACAAGTGCACCATGGCCAGTCACTGGGGTGCAGGGAGCCCCTCTCTGCCTGGCCCTGGGACCAGGTGTGAGGTTGGGGAGCGGGTTGGGTTGGGGATGGCTGAAGACCCGGGAGTCAGAGAGCCTGGCTTCGCAGCCAGGGTGAGGGTCTGGCGTAGTGAGTCACCCGCCACCTCTGCCCCATGGGGAAGAGAGGTTCTGAGGCACCACCAGCCCACACCTATATCTGGGGGAGGGTGGGGTCCCCAAAGAGGAGTTGCACACTGTTGGGGACAGGAGGGGTGCAAGAAAGGAAATCAGAAAGTGGCCCCCACACATGCACCCTCTTCACGCCTCTACAGGATGTCCGTGCCCTTCAGAGCCCACCTGTGACAGGACAGCCACCTGAGGACAGGGACCTAAAGCGCCAGTGCTCAGAGCGTGAAGGCTGAGAGCAGAGGTCTGTGGGGGCCCACGTGGAGCCCGGGTGGGTGTGAGCAGGGCCGCGATTGGCGGCGTGCCTGTCAGCCTGTGCTCATTTACAGCATGCACTTTTTATACCCTTGACCTTTCTGTATCTGGTGTTTTGTTTATAACTTCAAAGTTGGTCTGTAGTAAAAGTAATTTAAAAGAGCCTTGGGGGTCCCTGAGAGTTTTTCATGTTGGACGGGCGCCCCCATTCCTGAAGTTGAGGGAGTCGGTGACACAGGCTGAGCATCAGGGCCCAGGGCCTCGGGCTCACTGATTCTCCCGTGCCCGCAGGGAGATGCCAGGACCTGAGTGTGTAGGAAACTGAAAAGAAACAGGAGGGTCATTACAAAACGGTAGCACAAAGCCACAGGCGTTGACACAGTATGGCCTTGGGATCGTCCACTTTCCGAGGCTGGACCAGCAGACCTGCTGGTGGAAAGGGAATAACTGGTCTCCACGCACACGGCCTGGCGTCCAGATGGATCACAGGCCCAAATGTGAGCCAGTGACCAGAGTACTAGACAAGAACATCCAGCCGAGCCTCCAGGACCTCACGTGGTCCAGGGAACACAGCGGGCACGGGACAGATTCAGAACTCCTGCAGCGAGGGCAGAGCTGGCCCAGGAGTGGCGGTGTCTGCAGTGCCACAGCAGCTTCTTGCCCACCCCTGCAAAGAAGTCCTACTGACGAGCCAGAGCAGCCACTCCTTCCAAGAAAAATGGACAGATGGCACCAGCAGGAAGAAATGCAGAAGGCAAGCCCCAAGTGACCCAGGCCCCTGTGCAGAGGAGCAGGCCTGGTCGGTGCAAAGGAGAAAACCGGGAGAGGACGGCCGTCCCCACGCAGACTGGCAAGACTCCGCGTCCTTCACCCCATGCGGTGTCTCCGGGGCGAGGGCAGCGGCACCCTTATGGCTGATCCCCGGGCTTGAGGCGGGCAGCAAAGTCACACAGTGCGCAGCCTGCAGCCCCCAGCCCCACGGGCAGCTGTGCACCCAAGACACGCGTGCCCACTCCAAGCCCACAGCAGCACGAGTCACCACAGCTCGAGAGCGGGAGCAGCCCAAGTGTCCGTGGACAGAGGATGGGCACACAAAGTGGGGCCCCATACACAGCGGAGTAGCATTCAGCCTTAAAAAGGTAGGCAACCCCGATACCTGCTACCACGTGGACGAGACCTGGGGGTGCTATGCTGCGTGAAGCCAGGCTCCCACGTGTGAGGCCCCTAGAGGAGTCAGATGCACAGACAGGGCGGGGGGGGGGGTGCAGGGGGTGGTGTTTAGAGGCAAAGTTTCAGTGTGGTAAAATGAAGAGAGTTCTGGAAATGATGGTGGTGGTCGTTGCACAGCCGTGCAAATGCGTTGAATGCCACTGAGCTGTGCAGGTAAAAGGTTAAATTAAAAACCATGTATTGCCCTGGCTGGTGGCTCCGATGGTTGGAGTGTCATCCTGCTATGCTGAGGTTGTAGGTTCGGGTCCCTCGTCAGGGCAACGGGTGTGCGAATGAAGCAAATTGATGCCTCTCTCCTCCCTCCCTCCCTCCATCTCTCTAAAATCAACATATAAAAAGCTTTCAGAAGTGTGCCCAGCACCCACGCACAGTAGACTCGGGCACAAAGGGCCTTGCAGGGACTGTCACAGCTGCTGTGCCTAAAGTCGCAAACTGCCTGCAACAGCCTCGGCACAGCACGCCTTCACAGGGAGCTCACGGACAGAAGCAGGTGGCCTTGCGGGTGGAAAGTCACAGCGTTCTTCGGACCGACAGCGCCCAGCCTCCCAGTCACCTCTGCTCCCTCCCCAGGTCTCATACAAGGGTTGGCTGGTTTTTAAGGTGTAGAATAGAGAACGGGAGAGGGGACTGGAATGCAGGCAATGGCAAGTGACTCCAGCTGGGCTGAGTGATGGCCCCAGGGCCTGGGGGGAGGGGAGGCAGGTGGGCCAGCAACGTCTCAGGTCCATGCAATCGGGCTGAGGCTCGGGGTAGCAGGAGCAGGTGGGCACGGTGGTGCGCAGGAGGCTGCCGCAGGGGCCACCTGGGCAAGGGGTCGGGTCTGCTGTGGGTGTTCAGGAGGACTTTATCGGGGTCTGTGATGTGGGTGCCCTGACAGGGTGTGCCTCTCTGCAAGGGGGTCTGTGGAGGGCTGGAAGGGAAAGATGTGCCCCCCGGTCACATCTGCAAGGAAGGATTTGGGGAGGAAAAGCCCGCAGGAGGCCCTGGCCAGTGTGCCTCAGTGGATTGATTGAGTGCTGGCCTGCAAGCCAAAGAGTTGCCAGTTCGATTCCCAGTCAGGGCACATGCCTGGGTTGTGGGCAAGGTCCCCAGTAGGGGGCAGACAAGAGGCAACCACACACTGTTTCTCTCCCTCTTTCTCCCTCCCTTCCCCTCTCTCTAAAAATAAATAAATAAATATATATTTTAAATAAAAAAGCCCACAGCAGAGCTTGTGGGGTCTGGTGGCCTTGTTCCCCCAGCCCATGCCCTGACAGCCTGCCCACAGCTACCGGGTGGGTGGGAGGTGGATGACAGGAGGGGGAACTTCTTCACCCCTGGCTGCAACTCCTCACTGCAAAGAGAGGTGTAGAAAGGCCCCTACCCCCCTCAGTGGGAGAGGCCAGCATGAAGAACAGGGGCCCCCTGCCCCGCCCTGTGCACTGTGGCCAGCAGCCTGGGCCTGGGGACGTGTCCTACAGCCCCTGGATGTCAGTCTTGGCCGGGTGGCAGGAAGACCTGGCTGCAGCTGCCTGGGGTGGGGCAGGCCCAGAGGGGGCAGTGAGGAGAGGCCACCAGGATCAAGGGTATGGAGGTGGGAGGGGAAGACCTGGGGTAAGCTTGTGACCCCCACACCAATGGGGGTCCCTTGGCTCCCCCCAGCCATGAGCAGGTGAGGACGCCAGCCCAGCCTTTAGACGAGAGTTTATTGTAGACTCGGCCTCCACTCAGGCCCAAGGTTCCTGTGGCCAGCTGGCCAGGCGAGGGCACGTCAGCTTCCCGCCCTGCCCACCGCCACTGCACCGAGGGCCACACAGGGACCAGATGCTCCAGTCCCACTTTAGGCACAGCGGGCAGTGGACCTGGGTGACAGTCACCAAGTGGTTCTACTCTACCTGTGTTATTGCATTTATACGCTTGTTGGACTCAAAGGACGCTGGGTGAGGCAGGAGAGGCGTCTCAGGGGCTTCTTTGGGGGCAAGGCAGACACAGCTGCAGGGCAGGTCCTCAGTATCCATACCCCCACCCCACCCACGCCTAGCTGTCAGCTGCCCCAGCCTCTGGACTCCTCGGGCACAAGCTAGAAGGTGGACCACGGGAGCCTCTCCAAAGACTGGCCTTTGCGCTGTCTGTCTACCTGGCTGGGGCGTGGGGGCAGGCGGAGGCAGCGTGGAAGCCTCAGGTCAGCCCCCCAGCAGGCCCACCCAGACCGCCCGCCACCCCCCAGCTGCAACCAAAGAGCAGGAGAGGGGAAAGTGAACCAGCCACACCCTTTAATGTCCCCGCATGGCTGGGCCCGGGACAGAGCCCATCCTGGACCCGTCAGCCTTGGGGCTCCCTCCTGCCCTGGGCGCTCATCACAGAACTGCTGCCGGGAAGCCCACAGGACCACTGGGGCCCCTCGGGACAGGCTGGCACAGTGATCAGTGGTTGGGTGGGCCACATTCAGGGTCCAGCCTGTCTACTGCCCCCAGGTGCCCTGGCCCTGAGCCCTCTGCCCAACGTCACAGCTCCGCGCCGTGCAGTTTAGTGACCCTGGAGCCGGGGCTGCTTCTGCCTGGCAGGTGGGGGGACGCACTGGGGGCCAGCCAAGGGGGCTCGGCTTCCACTGCCGGGGCCTGTCCATCTGTCCCTCTGCGTGTTGGGGGGCATCGGTACGTGTAATTCTTACGCAGGACGGATAGGTAGCTGTGAGTGGATCCGCATGCACAAGATCCCCAAGGTCTGTACAGGGAGTGGGGGGGCCTCCGCCTGGGTACCAGCCCTCATTTCTTCCGGACCAGGAAGACCACACCGAGAACCAGGGCTGTGGCTGCCACAGCCACGCCCCCAGCCAGCAGCAGGGGGGTCAAGTTCTCGAAGGGGCAGGGACCACGACCCCCGGGGCCCCCACTGGGGGCCTGGTCCTCCTCAGCCCCATCTCCAGGACCCTCGGGCTCGGGGGATGCCTGGGGGCTGCCAGGGGCCACAGGGCCTGGCTTCAGGTTGCTGTGGTTGTTGAGAAGGGCAGGGTCTGCCTTGGCCGAGGTCTTCTTGGCGGGTGGTGGGGTGGGGGCCACTGGTGGCTCCTGCTTTTCCACCTGGGCCTCCTTCTTCCCGGACTTGGCTGAGGGGGCTTTCCCGTCTGCAGTCGGGGGGCCTTTGACCTCAGCAGCAGCCTGGGCCACCTTGGTGTCGGGCTTGGGGCTGCTGGTCGACTTCCCTCTGGACTCCATGATGGCCGTGCTGGCAGGCTGCGTGGGATGTGTGGACAGGCACTGGCTAGACCACAGTGGCTCAGGACAGCTCACCCCTGGGCGTTACATGGACCTGGAGAGAGACAGAAGGAGGCATTCCTGTCCAGCCCCACCTGGTCCCCATTGAGACACCGCCCAGTGCTCCTGCTCAGACTCCTCCTCCTCCACAGCCCAGCCTCCACTCGCCTGCAGCCACTCCCTGAGAAGCCCCCAACCACACAGGCAGGGGCCATGGGCTCCGTGTGGGCAGAGGGAAGGGAGTGAGACTCGCCAGAGGCCACAGTTTCCTTGTCTATAACATGGTCTCGCCTTCACCTGCGCTGTGTCCGTGACATGCTGGCCCTGGGTAGGGAGGCCCTGACAGAGGAACAAGAGCCTGCCCAGCCCGGAGAAGGGTATGCAGTCATGGGAGATGGGCAGCAGCCAGGGAGGGCCTGGGCAGAACCAACTGCGTATCCTTTCCAGAGGGGGCTGCGTCCAAGTGGAGGGGAGCAGGGTGCGGTGGGAACCTGGACACAAGGCCACCAGGACCTGGGTGTAAAACACCTGAGGTATCTCCCCAGGAAGCTGGAGAAGCCAGGAGGGCAGTGACAGACCTGTGCTTCCTGGCAGGGCGTCTACCCTGGCCCCCAACTCCAGCACTGGCTTCACCTGCTCCGGCTCAAGGGCAGGGGATCCTTCCTGAGCCAGAGACTGCACCTGCTTCTATGGGCAGAGGAGTCCCTGAGTTAGCCTGGGGTGGGCACCTGCCCCGTCCATCAGCCTCAGCATCTGGGCCAGGCAGAGGATGGGGATCCCGGCTGTAGGAAAGGCCTGGCCCCATCCTCAACGTCCAGGGTAAGGTGAAGGAGGGCAGACTGGGCTCCTATCCACCCTGGGCTGAGTCCGCCCTCCCTGCAGACCTAGCACCACCTGTCCGCCTCTCCCCTGGGAGGGTGGGAAACTGCACCCGCAGTGCCAGAGAGAGGGAGCCCGTGGCCGTCCAGGTTCCTCACCCAGGCCAGGGACACTAACCACGCGGAAGGTCGCCTGAAGGTCACAGAACGATGGGGGTGTCCCGGCGAGGGCCTGGGGCCGCTCCACTTCCCAGAGAGCCCCAGCAGCCCCGTCCGTCCCCTGGCGTTCCGGAGGGACACCAAGTGGTTGGGAGTCCTTCGCAAAGGGCAGGTGGTCTGCTTCCCCCCACCTGCTCTCCTTTATATTTATCTCGCACTGACGTCACCCGGCAGCTCCTTTCCCCCGCCCCGGGTCCGCTGTGCCCAGGACAGTGATGACTTTCACGGCAGGGAACCGCCGGTGCGCCCCGCGGGCCCCAGCACCCCCATCCCGCCTGGGCCCCAGGCCAAGGAGCCCCGGCCTTCTTACGCTGCTGCTCCCGGCGTTCCCAGCTCCGCGCTACCTGCTCTCCGCGGAGCCGCAGCGGCGGGCGGCGGCTGCAGATGGGAGTCCAGGAGTTTCCCACAATGCAGTGCTTCCACGCAGGCCGTGGGGGCGGGGCCGCACGGCGCAGGCTCCGCCCTCTCTCCTGCAGCGCTGCGCCGGGACTGTGGGGGCGGTCTGGGACCCGAGACCAGCTACTCCCCAAGGTGGTTCAGGTCAGGCCCGGAGGGTCTCCGGCTGCCCTCCCACAGCCCCCGCCCAGAACGCGCAGGAGTCCGGAGCGCTCCCCTCTCCACCCCTGCAGGCGCTCACTTCCACCGCCCACCCCCACCAGGCCCCTAACGGAGTCTCAGAGAGCAGGCATCTACTTAGAATATTTATTTATCTTCTTACACGACAAGTCACAAAAAGTCACTTCTTCAAACTCCTCCAAAGGAAAAAAATATAAATCTGTAAGCAGCAGCAGCAGCTTCCAGGGTACAGATGTGATGGGGACAACCGTGAGCGGGGGCTAGGTCTTAGCCCCAGGTAGTGTCGCTGGCATGGGGCCTCCTCAGGGAAGCCTGGGACGGGGACACAGCACCAGCACGTCAGGACCAGTCACCAACACGATCACGTGACGGGGGGGTGGCAGGGCGGCTGGAGCCTGCCTCGGTTCACACGGATGGACCTGGAGATCCGGAGGGCGGAGTGTGGTCAGGGCCTCTGTTTAGAGGTCCAGAGTGGGGTGGACCCTGAAGGGGTGGCTCCTAGCCCTGCACCCCTGCAGGCAGAGTAGGTGGCCCCAGGCTCCATAGGGGTCTTGATGCTTGCCCTTCCCCCTAACTAATGTCAGACCTGGGGTGCAGGCCTCAGGAGAGGAGCCAGACTGGAGGAGCAAATTTCTGGACGGGGTCAGTGGGGAGCCTAGCGTGCACACGTGCGCTGGCTCTCTCTAACACACACACACACACACACACACACACACACACACACAGAGGCTGCCTGGACACGTGGGAAGGAAGCGCAGCAGCCCCCGCCCCCTATCAGAGCAGCCCGGCCAGCTGAAGGCCACAGCCAGCTCCACACAGCACTTGCACTGCAGACGCTCTGAGCCCCCAGCCTGGGGTGGGGGTTCCCTGGGAGTCAGTCTGGGATTCCTGGCTCAAGATGGGGGGCAGGAGACCCCGACTCTCCTGCAAGGTGGGCCAAGGCAAGAGGAGCAGCAGCGGGGAGGCTGGACGGACAGAGCCACTTGTGCTCAGCAAGTTAATAAATAGGTTTGTGCAGGGTCCCCCTTGTAGACAAGGGGCCGCACCTGGGGACAGGTCAGCAGCCTGGAGGGGAGGGCCCATCCTGCCCAGCCCACACCTGGGAGCCCCAGCTCAGAGACCAGCTCTGTCCCTGGGGTGTGCAGGCCGGGCTGGAGCTGGGGTGGGCTGGCTCCAGGAATGTAGATTTCTGTGGTTTCCAGGTAAATGACACATTGATCCCAGTGGTTGTGCAGGCAGGCCCCTCGGGTCAGTGGGGGGGGGGGGGCCTGCACCCTCCTCCGCCTCCCCCATCTGTGTGGGAGGAGCAGGGGAGACTTCCCCTGGCTCGGTCCTGAGCAGTTGGTCCAGCCTCAGCCCCACTCTGGTCCTGCTCAGTGTGGGCCCAGGGGGCCCCGGCTCAGGGCTGCGGGCGCTGCAGCAGCTCCAGCAGGGTCTCCGCGATGCCCAGGAAGTAGACCACCTGCGCAATACCGAACAGCGGGGCGATGACCAGGGCGCGGCAGTAGGCCCCCTTCAGGAAGGCCGAGGGACCCTCATTCCGCAGTATCTTCCTGTGGAAAAGCAGGGGTCAGAGCTGGTGCTGCCTCCCCTGCACCCCACCTCCGAGGGCCCTCGCCCACCTGGCGCAGTCCAGGAACCCCGAGTAGGTGTCTTCGTGGACCCCGCGCTGCAGTGACTGGAGCCGTGTCTTCACAACTGCAGGGAGGCATGAGGTCAGCACGGGGGGCTGCACACCTCCGCCCCCACCCCTGAAGCCCCCACACCCAGCTTGAGGCCCTGTCTGGCCCACTGACCATCACAGGGGTTGACAGCCACGGCGGCTGCGCTCCCAGCCACGCAGCCTGCCAGGAAGGACACGTAGAAAGGGGACTTCTCCCCGGAGGCCGGCTGGCCCAGCTGGTTCAGGTTGGCAAAGAGGGGGAAGTAGACGATGGAGAAGGGGACGTCCCTGTTGGGGGGGTGGGGGCGGTGGTGACCGGGAGGTGTGGATGGGCAGGCCTCCTTCCTCCCTCCTCCCTCCCCCTTCTCTCCCCGACCCCCCCACCTGAGCAGGGTGGCCCCCAGGCCCTTGTAGAGACCGGCAATGCCATGGGTCCGGAGCAGGTCACGGGTAAGCTGGGTGGCTGTGGGCCGGGGGGAGGCTGAGGCCTCCACTGAGGGCTGGGCGCCCCCCTGTGTTGAGAACTGAGCCTGGGCAGCCAATATCTTTTTCTGGGCGGCTGGGGAGAAAGGGAACAGGCCTGCTGTGTCTCCCTCCAAGTGCAAGGTAGGGGCAGGGGACAGGGCCAGGCCACTCCACCCCGCCCCGGTGCTGTACCCCACCATCCCCTCACCGATGCGGCCTGCGTCCTGAAGCTGGATCTTCAGCATCTCCATGGGAGTGGTCACGATCACCTGGCAGGTGCCAGCCCCGCAGCCCGCCAGCATCTCCTTAAACAGGGTCAGCTTCTGCCTGTGGCAGAGGAAGTGGGAGTCAGAGGCCCGCGCTGCCCGGGAAGCGCCTGGGGGTGGGGGTGGGAGCAGTGGGGGCAGAGGCAGTCCTGTAGGGGTACAGCCCTCTCCAGCTTCGGACACCCCAACAGGCCCTCAAGCAAGGGCAGCAAGCGGACAGACAGGTGGCTACACAGCAGGACCGGGGAGGACAGCAGGGCCACACTCAAACAAAGACAAATAGAGAAGCTGGGGGGGGGCTCATGTGCCCCAAGGGGTTACCCTTTCAGCCCCACCCTCTGGTGACAGAGGGAAGCTAGTCAGTGCTGCCAACCACAGCCTGCGAGGGGCAGCCCAGGGCCAAGGACGACGGGGGGGCGGGGGGGGGTGCAGTGCAGGAAGGACAGAGGACAAGGATGGGGACAGAAGAGGAAGAGGAGCAGCAGCTGGAAAGGGAGGCCCTGCAAGGTCAAGGTGAGGGGCGGGGAGGGCGGGGGGAGCAGAGCCTTTGTCCTTGGTCT
Source organism: Desmodus rotundus (assembly GCF_022682495.2). Classification (NCBI taxonomy): domain Eukaryota; kingdom Metazoa; phylum Chordata; class Mammalia; order Chiroptera; family Phyllostomidae; genus Desmodus; species Desmodus rotundus. The sequence continues at coordinate 569,100 of NC_071391.1, forward strand.
GGAGGCGCAGACCCCTCCCCCTTACAAGCAGCCAGGGCCAAGCCCCTCACCCGTCCTTGGAGAGCTGATATCGGAAGAAGTCGTTGGCTGCCAGCTTGATGGCCTTCTCTGGAGTGACAAGGGTCAGGTTCACGGCGGCTCCTGTGGGGCACGCAGTGGGAGGGGCCCGGGCAGATCAGCGATGGGGAGGCTCTCAGCCAGCACTGGCTTCCCAGCGGGCACGGCTCTACCCAGCCAATCCTTGGCCACTGCTCCTGCCCTCTCACCCACATTGGTGCCAGGCGGGGCGGGGCCCAGGCGGGGACAGGGGCACCGCTGCTTCCAGGCACTCTGCTCACCCTCCCCGAGTGGGTCTCCCAGGTGGGCCCCCAGAGGGACCCTCCCCCGGGGGACGGAAGGGGTTCACAATGGCGGGGGCACTGGGTGAGAGGGCACCAGTGTACAAGGCTATGTCTAGCTGGGTGGGCCAAGCTGTGGGGGGGGGGCGCGCAGGGGAGGCAAGCCCCTCTTGGCAGTCAGGGATCAGGGCTGCGCAGCATCTGGGCAAATCCAGGCTTGGGGACCGTCTAAGCAGCTTCCCGCTGTGCCCCGCCCCCTCCCAGTCTCCTGGCACAGATGGGGTCCTGCCTGTCCCAGAACGCAGGGGAGGAGGCTGCAGCCCCTGTGGGAGGGGCCCAGTGTCCTGCCGCCCTGGGTGCTGGCAGCAAGTGAGGGATGCGGGGATGCCCAGGAAGGGTGGAGTGCTGAGGACCGCCACTCCTCAAAGATCCCACCCTGTCACCCCCCTCCCCCAGCTCCAGCACCCAGGCCTGGGCTAGCTGACGGCCCCTGTGCAGGGGCATGTCCACAACCAAGCCCAGGCCTGCGTCCCTGCCCCACCTTCCCACCTGCCCCCCAGCCACTTTGATGGGAGGGGCTACCAGGCCGCCGGTCCAGAGCCTCACCGCGGTACATGCCGAAGTAACCCTCTGAGCGGATGGTCTTGACAAGGCAGTCGGACCTACGACACAGGACGGGGTGAGGCAGGGGCACCAGCCCTGCCCCAGGTAGGAGCGCCCCAAGGCCTGCCCTCCTTCAGTCACTTTTGTTAAGGGGGGGCACAGGAGCAGAGCTCAGAGGTCTGAGCCTATCCCACCCCCACTTGCCCCCACATCACATGCTCTGTGTCCCCTGCCCGCCAGGCACACTCACATGCTGCTGTACATGCGCTGGCCATTCTGCTGGTTCTGCAGCCTCGTCTTGGCCAGGTCGATGGGGAACACGCAGGTGACCCCAATCAGTCCCGCGATGCCACCATTGATGAGCTTGGCTGGCAGACTGTGTGGGCGGAGGGAGTGTCAGCACCTCCGGACTCCTTGGCCGCAGGGCAAGGGGCAAGGGCAGGGTGGGGCCACTCTGACCTGATCTGCTTGTCAGCCATGGAGCTGGGCGCACCCAGGCCAGAGGGCAGTGGAGGCCAGCTGGTGCAGGTGGAGGAGGAGGGTGGGACAGGGTGGGGAGGGTGGTCCACCACTTGCTGGGAATTTCAAAAGCAGCTTCTGTCCTAGAAGGAAGAGGGGACTGGAATCAGCAAGGGTGGGTGGACCATTCAGGCTCGGTATAGGAATAAGCCCCCCCTAAGCTCCCCTAAATCTCGTGAGGGACACTACGTGCCTGCCCACCACCCAGGCCAGAGCATCAGCATGTCCAGGGGATGCAGCTTTGGGGGAGGTGCCGGCCACGCAGAGTCCCCTCAAGGGCCCCCACGGCGGTGTCCTCCCAGCACCCTGCTCACACTCACGCTCACGTGCACACAGAGTGCCATCTTTAAAGGGCCAGGCGCGGGGCTGGGGTGGGCAGGGGCTGGAAGGAAGGGGACAGTCTGCCAGCTAGGTCAGTGACCTCGACCCAGGACTGGGCTGCAGTGACCACCCAACCTTGAGCAGAGGCCCCTGCACGCTGGACCCCGAGACACCCCTTCCCCAGGAGAAGCACCCTGCTCACCCCCACACAGAGCTGCCCCATCCCCCTCTGCACCCCTCCCAGGAATTTCATTCCCAGACGGACACACACAAGACCCCACTGGCCACAACCCCCGGAAGCTTCAGGGGTATGTGGGGCAAAGGGGAGAGGTGGCCGGGAGGAGGCTGGCTCACCCTCCGAGCTCCTCTGGTTCGTCCCCACCATCCGCTCTAAGCTGGCGGCAGAAAGGACCCCTCTCACTGGGGGCAGGGCTCACAAGCCACAGCCAACCCAAGGGGCCGCTCATGGGGGGGGGGCACAGCCAAAAATACTGAGCTGTGGGGGCCACCCAGAGTCCACAGAGCTGCCACCCAGTCAGCCGGCTGGTTCACCCCAGGGTCCCTCTCAGCACCAGTGACCTTCACCTCAGCTCTCCCAGGTCAGGCTGGCCCCGGAGCACCCAGCACACCCTCCACCCCCACACCGTCCCCGCCTGCGCTCAGCTGCCCCATCCGGTTGCCCCCTCTGCTCACCGGAGGCTCTGGCCGTCTGTTCCCTGGAGGTGCAGAACCCTCTCACTGAATCTCTGAGGCCGCAGCCTCCGGCTCAGAGAAGATCTAGTGGCTGAGGGCGGTGCCAGCTGCACCGATTGGTCTCCCGGCGGGGAGGGTGGGATGGGGGGGAGGGACTTTCTCTTTCACACAGGGCGGGCGTAACTGAGGCTCCCTGGAGCTGCTGGAGCCTGAGCTGGAGCACAGCCTGGGTGACAATGGGCGTGACAGCTTCTGGGAGGCAGGGCCAGGCCTCCTGGCCCCTCCGCCCGCCCGAGGGGCAGTGGGTCTACGGCAGGCTAGCTCTGCTTAGCCAGCCCTGTGCCCGCTGGGACGCCTGCCCCTGTGGGCTCCTGTCTGCAGCTAGAGCCCTGGCTCCCCGAGGGTGGGGCCATCTGTGCTCAGGCCTCCGGGGCATCTGCTGGGGAATGAGTGCGGGGAGGGGGTCTGGGGCCCACGCATGACTGTGGGACCTATGTGGTTGCTGGGGAGGTGCATTTCAGGGAGACTTGGCACTGGAGCACAGAAAGACACCCCTGTGTGCTGGAAAGGCTGGGAAGGAGCAGCTAGGTCTCCGGGGCCACTGGCTGCCACACACAGGCCTGCTCACCTGGCAGGTCCAGAGGTCACGGAACAGGTACTCCCAGGGCCCGATGCCCTGCCAAGCCCCCCACTGCACCCCCCCACCCCCAGGGGCAGGCTGGCCATGGGCAGCTCTCTCTGCTGCCCCAGACCCTCAGGTGTGAAGCTCCCAGGCCTCACCCTGCCTGCTGGGGGCCCAGTGAACCCTCTCTCCTGGGGGCCCCTGACCCCACCTCCTGTCTGGGGTCAGGACACCCAGTGATGGGGGTCCCGGAAGTCAGAGAGACCACCTAAGGTGGGGAGAGGCAGGTCCAGAGGCCCGCAGATCCCAAGCCTGAGAAGACAGTCTGGGGGTCCCGTGTCTCAGGCTGCAGGGTGGGCAGGAAGAGTAGTAGTGAGGGGCTCTGTCTGGGACGACTGGAGATGGTTCCCTGGACCGGGAACCCCCTTTTGCGGTCCGCACTCGGGGGTTCCCGCTCCCGCTCATGCTTATAGAGGCATCTGTGGAGGGCCCTGCCCTGCGCCCCACGTTGCCATGGAAGCCCCAGCCAGGAACAGGGCCGGCGACGCTGACTGGTCACCCCTCTGTCTCCCGGGCCAGATAAAGGACTGGCAAGCAAGCTGCGGACCATTCTTCCGTTTCCAGATCCCCGAAGTAAAATCTCCCACAAGTGAAGCCTTGAGCTCCCCGACCCCCAAGAAGGTCAGATGGCCCCCTTCCATCTCCACCTGTCTTTCCGCTTTCCGTCCTGAGGCGCTTTTGGGGCCGCGGGCTCCACCCGCCCGGAGCGGGGGGGGGGGGGGGGGGCTCACCCTCTGACCTGGTGGACAGGTCCGAACCGGCCCCAAACAGCCATGCTGTCCCTCGCCAGGCGATGGCGACTCCAGCCACGCACGTGTCCACACACATCTGGCAGACTCCCACGTGTGCCACCCCCCACCCCGGCGCCCCCGCCTGGCCTCCGTGCCCGGTGGTGCAATCACCCCGTGGGGACACGTGTGCGTGGGGAGCGCGCCCGTCACTGCCGGGGCCGTGCGCGGCCTCCCCCATCCGGGCGGCAGCAGATCCGAGCATCGCCTGCTGGGACCCCACCAGAGCCACCTTGTCTGGGCAGCTGTCATCTACCCGGGCCGCTTCGGTGCCCCTTGCCTAGCAGCCAGAGGCACTGGGATCCGCTCAGGGCAAGGGGGCGGCCGCTGGGCACTCACCGCTCCGACGCTGCCGCCGCGCTCGCCTCCGGACGCCGCGCGCCCGCCCGGCTGCCAAAGTGCGTCCGCGCCGCCGTGCGCGCTCCGCCCCTGGCCCGCGGCAGCACATGGGCTCCGGCTCCCCCTCCCGGCTGCCGCAGCCACTGCTTCTGCTTGGGCCACAGGCCGCAATAGCCCGCGCCCTGGCCCACCCCTCAGTCTTCCCCAGGTGCCCCTCTGCGTGGGCAGGGACCGGGGGATAAGCCCCGTTGGGCCAGCAGGTGGCCGGCGGCGCGTGGACCAGGGAGTCCTACGGAAGAGGCAATTAGGCTCAGAGTGCTCTGAGGGGACGGGATGTGCCAGCCAACAAGGCAGATACACAGCGGCGCACACACATGACTTTGTATCCAAGGTGCTACAGATGTTACTTTGTAGCTGGGGCGCCTCTCCCTCACGAAAAACCAGGACCAATAGGAGGTGCTGGGCACACGCGAGGGGGCAGGAGCAGGGTGCACGGGAGGCCTGTGCGCAAGAGCTCTCCCTGAAGGGGCCGGGCCTCTGAGCTCCGCCCAACAAGCAAAACAGCTCTGATACAGCAGCCAGAATGGGGTCATGTTTGTTACACGCAGGTCATTGTCCCCACACACGGGGAGGGCTTGAAAGTGGGGGCCTTTGAGCACCAGCCAGCACACAGGTGCAGCCAGCCCCTCGCCTGGCCGGCAGGGTCTGTCTAGGCCTGGGCAGACTCCGGGGTCTGTGGGGCGCAAGGCCCAGGTGGGGCAAGGTCCCTGGGGGCCAGGCTTGTGCGACGGATGCCATCCTGATACTTGTGGCGGCCAAGCTCCAAGATCGCCCGCACCTCTTCAGCCACATCCCGCCGGTCACTCTGCTCCAGGGCCTGCACCAGGAGCCCCACGGCCCCTGGCTGCCCAGCTTGGCGCTCAGCCCAGGAGAAAAGCATGTGACGGATCTGCCCATCCAGGTCGTGCCTGGGAAGAAGGGGGCTCCGTGACCCAGAGGCCCAGCCCAGGACCACCCGCCACACTCAGGCGCTGGCTCACCCTCCCAGGGCTGGTTTCTTGCTCCCTGGGCCAGGTGTGGCCAGACCATCCCTTTCCTGCCTGTTCGCCCTGCCCCACCTGCCCCGAGGGAACTTCAGCCAGCCTCCACTAGGGCCCTCTGGGCAGCAGGGGCCCAGGCCTGAGCAGGAGGCTCAGAGGAACCCACCGGAACTCATGTCGGATGCGCTGCAGCTCCTGGTAGGGCAGGCCCAGGTGCAGGGCCACAGCTGGCCAGTCAGGGCCCAGGCGCCCGGCCAGGTTCAGCAGGTTGCTCTGGGTCAAGAAGCCAGTCTCTGCATCACCCAGGTTCAGAGGTGCGAGGGAGAGGCCAGCCCCCGGCCCGGGGCCCTCAGACCTCCGCAGTCTCTGTGGGAAGGGTAGGCGCAGTGAGCCTGGGCCTCTGCTGCCCAACCCCCCCATCCGCCTGCCCTGGGCCTCACCGGCAGCTTGATGGGCAGAGTGGCCATCCACAGGGCGTCTGCGCCCTTCCTCAGCCGGGCTGCCTCGGCCTCCTCAGGCACCTCCTCGGGCACGGCCCCCCGATAGAAGGACACCTGGGCGAACGAGACGGGCTCAGTGCCCTGGCCCCCGCCCAGGCAGCCTGAGGGCCCTGCCCTGTCAGCCCACCTGGCCCCTCACGGCCTGAGCCTGCCGGTCCAGGGTGGTGGTCACATACACCTCCTTCACGTTCTTCAGGTGAGAGTAGAACACGAAGCACATTCTGCCCTGCACGCAGTCCGGGCGGTCTGGGGACGGGGGTGGGCTCAGCTGGGGTCAGGGGCAGACCCCAGGGCCCCCCCCAGGGGCAGGGCCATACCGGCATCCACGTCGATGCCTCTCTCAAAGGCGGCAAAGAATTTCTCGCCTTCAAACATCTCCACTGTGTCCGAGGGCTCGGGGCCCTGGTACCGCTCCAGCAGCCGCCGCAGGGTGGCGTCCACCTGGGGGGCACCTGCCAGCTCAGAGCCCAAGGCCTAGCCATCCCCCGCACTCAGCCCTCCCAGCCCTCCAGCCCCACCTTGTTGCGGGGCAGGCACTGCAGCAGGACCTGCTCGGGGTCCCGGCGCCTCTGCAGCGCGATGAGGTTCACGCGGTGCAGCCGCAGCCGCTGCCAGGCCTTCTGTGCCAGGCCCCCCACACAGGTCTTGGTGGTGTACCAGAGCCAGTACCTGGGAGGGCTGGGGTCAGGTGGGGCAGCACACGGAGTGGGGGCGGGGGGTGTCAAGGAGGGGCAGAGGAAGCCGGAGGGACACTGACCAGGAGAAGTGTGTGACCTGGAAGCGAGCGTACAGGTGGGTGAGCTCCAGCGCCACCTGAGCCGTGATGTCATCCCAGGTGGCCGATGGCGGGGCCCGGTAGAGCAGGTGCAGGCGGGTGCGGTCCAGACACAGGCCTGGGCGGGAGGGAGGGGGCCACAGGCTGAGGTCCCTCCACAGGGACTCCGCCTCTGAGCACTGCCCCTCACCCACAGCCACACGCCCAGGTAAGCTGCCTGGGTGCCTCTCACCTGTGACACCAGGGGGCAGAGGGAGCTGCACAGTGACTGGCCGGAGGAAGCTGGAGGGGCTGCTCTGGGAGAGGCACAGCAGGGGACTCGCGGCTGCCTCGGGCTCCTGCAGCAGGGCCTGCAGCTCTCGGCCCACTGTTCGCACCACCTGGGCGGACAGGCCACCTGAACGCTCACCTATGCTCTGAGGCACCACCTGCCACCCCTGCTCGCTGTCTGGTCTGTACCTGCATGCAGACGTGGCGAGGCTCCTCCGTGGCTCCAGGAGGGAATGTGACCTTGACCCCAGGATGCCCTGAGGACCACAGCAACGTCCCCTCTGGTGGCACCAGGCAGGCATTGGACATGGGGCGGGAAACCACGAGGAACCACGAGAAGTGGGGTACCTGGCAGTGGGCCCAGAGCCTCTGGGCATGGTGGGTGGGGTCAGAGGGCAGTCAGAGTCAGGACAGAGCCCCAAGCAGGGGCCCAGGGTCCACGCAGAACCACTGCCCCAGGGGCCTGAAGGGCCCTCACCTTTGGGGTTTCTTCTTCCAGGTGGGTCTCCAGGTCACTCCAACTGTCCTCGCTCCGGGTCCTCACCACCACCTCCCGGCAGCGCCGGGACCTCGGGGGCACAAACAGCAGCCACAGGCCCACCTCCTGTGGGGCGAGGGTGGGGTCAGCTCCAGGCCTGGACGGGGGTCCTCTGCACCTACCCTGACCCACTCTGGCCGTGCCTGCTGGAAGGCCACCCCGTGGGGCTGCAGCTCCAGGACACCACTGAGCAGGGAGTCATGGGGACCCAGGGGGACGAGGCGCGGCTCCGGCAGCCACAGGCGATAGCGGATGGTGACAGAGCGAGCGGTGGCCCCAGCCGGGAACTGCAGGCGGACACCACAGGCCAGGGTCACAGAGCAGCCGTGCGGGGTCACAGGGAAGCTGAGTGAGGACAGGGCAGGCGTCAGATCAGACACAGAGGGACCTGTGTGTCTGCACCTGGCACCCCTGGGGACTGCAGAAGGCCCCCGAGCATGGGCAAGGTGTCTGGCATGGACAGGTGTCCCTTGGCTCCTCCAGCCTCACCCCTCTCCCACCCCACACCTGTCGAAATCTGATGTCAGGAACAGCCTGGGCATTTCCGGGGCCACGGGTGACCCTGTGGAAGGACAGGCGAGTTGTCAGCAGGGTGTAAGTTTCTGTGTCTGGACTGTGGCCTGTACCCCGCCCCCCAGCAACAGCCTACCTGGGGGACTGCAGGGGTCTGGCAGGGGCTCGCCCAGGGGGTTCCCCTGCAGGCGCACAAAGGGGGCGTCTAGCAGCTCTGGGGGCACTTCCCGGAGCTGGTTGTCCCTCAGGTCCAGCCGGGCAAGTAGCGGGAGGTGGGCCAGGCCAGCAGGCACCGAGGCCAGGAGGTTGCTGTGCAGGACAAGGAACCGCAAGGAACGCAGCTCCGCTGTGGGCAGGTGCCAGCTTAGGGCCAGCAGAGGACCACTCAGGGCCACCGCCACCCCGGAGCACCAGGCTAGGCTGGGACACTCATGCTGGAGCCTCCCAAGAAGCCCTTTCAATCGCTGCCCCATGGCTGCACTCAGAGAGCCAGGTGCGCCTGAGTAGGGAGCCTCAAAGGCCAGGGCAATGGGGGCAAAGAAGGGCTGCCCGGGAGGAGTGGAGGCTCAAAGGCAGGCCAAACCCGTGTGGGCAGGGGCCCGGTGGAGGATGAGAGGGGCCCATGTGAGTGGAGGCCGGGCAGTGGCTGCGGGGCACTCCCGGCAGTTGCCGGGAGCCGAGGAGGAGGACATGACTGGTGCTCACCAAGGGAGGCTGGGAGGCTCTGCAGCCGGTTGGAGGCCAGATTGAGCTCCTCGAGGCTGCGCAGGCTTCTGATCTCCGAGGGCAGAGAGTCCAGGAGGTTCTCAGAGAGATCGAGGCGCTGCAGGGCATACAGGGCTCCCAGCGCCGGGGGCAGCGTTGGTAGGCGGTTGTGGGTGGCAGAAAAGAAGGTGAGGGCAGAGAGGGCCCCCAGTGCCGCAGGCAGCTCTGAGAGACGATTGTGAGAGAGCAGCAGGGAGTCCAGGCCACTCATCTGCAGGACGCAGGCCGGCAGCATTTCCAGGCTGTTAAAGCTCAGATCCAGGTGGGCCAGGCAAGCCAGGCCACTCAGGCTGGCGGGTAGTGTGGTCAGAGAGCCCCGGACGCAGGTGCCCTGTGCGTCCCAGTGTTGCCCACCTGGGAAGGTGGGAGGCAATGTGGCCCTCAGCCCCAGGTCCCAGCGTGGCCCTGCCTGCCAGGAACGCAGGGAAGGAGCTGCATGCAGGGAGGCCCAGAGCCCCAGGTCTGCCTGACCGGGGCCGGCAGATGGAGAGAGGCAGGGACCCAGACTGAAGGCTCATCTTGGTGGACAGTCAGCACCCCACCCCACCCCGGGAAAAGCGTGCACACTGGAGTCTGCTGCAAGACCCCACTGGGCAGCTTCAGGGCCCAGGAACTCAGCCAACACCACGCTGCGGGAAGAGGGCTGGGTTCGGCTGCATGGAGAACAGTGATGGGGTGGGACTGGGGTTGGCCTTTGAGGACAAGAAGCAGAGGCAGCAGCTGGAGATGGAGGTGGGACAGGGCTGGGACTAGGTGGGGCTCACCTTTGATGATCAGGGACCGGAGGTGCGGCAGGCTCTCTGGCACCCGAGCCAGGGTGGCCTCCAGCAGCCGAGGGTCTTCGTGGCCACTCAGCTGCAGGAACTCCACCTCTCGCAGCTGAGGGGTCTGCTGGGCACACAGGTGCAGCAGCCTGCGGCAGCCCCAAGGGTGCAGGTCCAAGCTCAGCCAGTTCCCGGCCAGCAGAAGGGGAGCCCCAGGATCCGAATCCACAACGTCTGCCGCATCTCCTGCAGCAGCCACCTGCGGCTCCAGCTCCTCCTCCACTGCAGCCATCGCCCACTGGCAGGCCTTGGGGGCCAGGCATGTCCCAGCCTGCCAGGCAGGCCTGCTCAGGCAGGGCCCAGGGAGGCTGCACTGTCTGCGTGCGGAGAGGGCAAGGAGTGGGGCTGGATGACTGGGACCCGCCTAGGGGGCGCCCCTGGGCCGGGCCAGCTGGCCCTTAGATCCCAGCGCTTGGGCTGGTCAGATCACAGATGACGTGGGGCTGCAGAATGGGGCCTCCAGGGCAGGGAGGGCAGCAGGAGACGGGGGACCTGCTGGGGAGAAGGAGGGAGGTGGGAGGTTCCGCATCCTCATTTTGGAAATTTGAACAAGGGACTCCAGAGCTGGCAGGTCGTCCTTACTGTCCCCCCACCCCCCAGGGAAAGAGTCCTGAGTCCAGCCCCACCTCCCACCTTCACACTCAACTGCTTTGATAGGAGGTCCCTAAAGGACTCTCATAACGTGGGGGCAGTGTCCCAGGCAATGGGTGATAGTGCCCAAGTATGTCAGAGAAGTGGACGTGAGAGAGGGCACCTGGGGCCGAGCCTGTGCACCCCACTTCCTGGCACTCGGTGGAGGGCTCTTCCCACCGCGGCCGCTTCACACCTCGGTCGGCAGCGGAGAGCGGCGCACAGCGCGTTCGGGGCTCAGGCGGCCTCAGCGCCCGTTCCGGCCTGCAGAGCGCACACCACACTCCCTCAACCCCGCCGGCCCCACCGAGAGTACCTATGCTCCCACAGGGCTGGCGAGGGACCCATTGCCCGCTCGGTGCGCTCTGCGCGCCCGGCCTGCCGCTGGCGCGTTTCCGGGCGCGCTGGGACTCCCGGCACCGCCCCCTCCGGCTCCGCCCCTGGGGTCCCCGGGTCTGGGCCTCAGGATCCCGCCCCAACGCGCTTTCCCGCGACCGGTTTGCAACCCTGGAGACGCGGACGCCAGTCCATCTGTTTCGCCAACCGCCCAGCTGCCCCAGCCTCCTGAGCCCGCGTAGGGCTGTGCCGTCCAGCCTGCCCCGCAGGGAAGCCCGCTTTGGGCGCCGCGATTCCCGCCCTTTCCGAGGTATGGGCCCCAGGCTTGCTCTGCTCTGGGGCTGTGCGTCCCAGGCCCGTGTGTCAATGAGCTGGTGCAATCTCGGGGGCTTTGGGGACGGACCGCATCTGCTGTCTAACGGCCACCCCTTGCCAGAAGCCAGAGCTCTGAGAGTCCTTCCCCTGCCAGACCAGTGGTGTGCTCTGCAGCCCTGTAGGGACTGGACCCCAGCTCCAACGATCCCACTTCATGGACCGGGCGCCCCAGCAAGCAGGAGGCCTTCCTGAGTGCTGCCTCCTCCCACCTGGGTTCTCATCTCACCAGAGGAAGAGGGGGCTCCAAGAGATGAGTTTGCCCAAGGTCACGCAGCTGATGCTGGGACTGAGACACACCAGAGAGCCTCCCCATCTGTGCTCCACCCCCCTTTCACTCAAGAGTAGGTGGTCTGTAGAGACAGAAGTCATATCGTGTGCACCCTCTTTCCTCCACCTCTCCAGTTACCACCATCCCCAGCACCAGGATGTGCGAGCAGTTCCTGCCATTCTCACTGACTCCCACCCGCCCATTCAGTTTCCCCAGAGCTGCCAGAAAAGGAATATGCAGCCTTAAAAAAGGAAGGATATTACTATATCATCAAAATGAAAAGGGAACCAACTGTATGGGGGAACATATTTGCCAATGATACATTGGATAAGGTCTGATCTCCAAAATATATAAAGAACTCATACACCTCAACACCAGGAAGTCAAACAATTCAATTAAAAAATGGGCAAAGGACCTGAATACACGCTTCTCCAAGGAGGACACACAGAGGGCCAAAAGACCTATGAAAGGGTGCTCAGCATCACTAGCCGTCAGAGAGATGCCCAGTCAGGGCAGAGGCCTGGGTTGTGGGTCAGGTCCCCAGTGTGGGGCACGCAAGAGGCAACCACATATTGATGTTTCTCTCCCTCTTTCTCCCTCCCTTCCCCTCTGTCTAAAAAATAAATAAATAGTTTTTTTAAACAAAGGAAAGAAATTTTGACGCGTGCTACAATGTGCATGAATCTTGAAGACATTCTGCTGAATGAAAGAAGACAGACATGGAGTGGGCACAAGGAAATGGTCATGGGAAAAGTGCAATACAGATTGTACATGTCTTAAAGGCAGAGGGACAAATGCAGAATGACCACTCACACGAGGTCCCTAGAGGAGTCAAATTCATACAGACAGAGAGCAAAATGATGAGCCCCAGGAGCTGGGGAGGGGGAGCGGGGTTACTATTGAATAGAATGCAGTTTGGGAAGATGAAAAAAGTTCAGGAGATGATAGTGGTGAGGGTTGTACAACAATGAGAATGTGCTAAACACCACTGAATTGTATTGTTAAATCAGGGGCATCGAACTCACTTTCACCGGGTGGGGGGCCACATCAGCCTTGTGCCTTCAAAGGGCCGAATGTAATTTCAACTCCTTAATCCTAAAATTATTTCGGCCCTTTGAAGGCAACCGTGAGGCTGATGTGGCCCCCGGTGAAAATGAGTTTGACACCCCTGCTTTAAATGGTAAACTTTATGTATTATTTTCTACTTACAGAAGTCAATCACATCAAACCACTTCCCTACTGACTGCAATGAAGTGCCAACCTTGTCGGCTTTGAGACTTTGAGCAAGAAAACCTTTCCGTCCTGGCCTCATCTATAAAGTGGGGACAAAGGTGGCGACAGCGTGGTTCCAGTAACACACCAGCGCTGGACGCACCACCCGCGAGGGCACGCTTTGCTGTTAGGGGCTGGCTGCTGCGTCGGTCCTTTGCCACTCAGCCCTTGGCCTGGGGCTCGCCCCGGATTTTAGCAAGGCCGGCTCCTTCCCATCTTTCAGCTCAAAGTCACTATCTCATCCCTTAGGTGTCCATCTCGGCCAGGGACATCCTCGTGTATTTACTTTGCGTGTCGTCGCACTAGAACTTAAGTTGCACGAAAGCAGGGCCGGGTCTGCTCCCTCTCAGGACACAGGCGCGCAGCAGGGTCCCTGACACGGAGGAGTGAATGAATGACGTGATGTCTGCATGCACACTGAGGTCAGTTTCGAGCCGACACAGCGCACCGCACAGGAGCAGCCACTGGGCCCAGGTAGCTCGGTTCCGCGGCATGAGTGCGAGGAGCGACTTGTCCACCTCACTGGGTCGGTCTGGGCCAGAGCGCTGCCGACCCCACGCCGGACAGGCCTCTGTCCTTGTCGCGAGGAACCACCATCCCCAGAAGCACAGCGGCCAAGTCTGCGCAGCCTCAATGGTGCCTATGCGCAACCTCCGCAGGAGGCAGCACACTTGCACTTCCGGAAGCTGTGCGCCATGGGATTTGTAGTTTGCCAGCTGCCTCGGCCGCTTTCCAAAAGGATAGGTCCCGGACGTGGCGGCCGCACTGCATGTTGGGAATTTGGAGCTACCCCCCCACCCCCGTTCCCCGCGAGGCATTCAGGATCCCCTGGAGAAACAATCCACTCGGGCGCGCGCCCCGTTTCGTTCTGCCGCCCCGGGGGTTTGGGGGGACATTCGTCCCACACTGTATAAGAAGGCGGCCCTGGAACTGCCCTTCGCCTTTGCTGGGGCGGCTGAGTGCCTGGACGGGACGAAGGCTTCTCCCTGATCCTCATTGACCGAGCTCGTCATGACGTCACTTCGAGGCGCCATCACGGGGCGCGGCGCATTGGCCCCGGAGGCTTCTGGGTAGCGGATTACCCCCGCCCCCCGCACCGGCGCTTTCCTTTCCTTTCCTGACGCCGCCGCGGTCGCACGCGTGAGGCCTCTTTGCCGCCGCCGAGTGAGTGGGGAGGCCCGTCCAGGCCGCAGGCCGGGCGGGGGCTTTCGGGGACTGGCGGGGCGCGGAGCAGGGCGCGGGGTGGGTCTCGGTGGGCCTCGGTGGGGACCCACGGGCCAGTCCGCGTGCTGCGGCAGCGCCCGGGCCGGGGTGTGGGCCCGAAGCTTCCGGGTCACGCCACGGTCGTGTTCTCTCAGGATGCGCTACGTTGCCTCCTATCTCCTGGCCGCCCTCGGGGGCAATTCTTCCCCCAGCGCCAAGGACATCAAGAAAATCCTGGACAGCGTGGGCATCGAGGCGGACGACGATCGGCTCAACAAGGTACGTGCCCCGCCGGGCTCCGACCCACCGGCTACTCGGCACTACGGGGCTCCACTCCTACTCGCACGAGTGTTCTCTGGGAAAGTGGCTTTGGGGGGGCCGTGCCTTTTGGGGGCCTTAATACAGCCTCAAGGAAGCAAAAACGCGTGTGGGGCAAAGCCCGGCCAGCATGATGTTCTTAGAAGTTCAAGGCAATCTCGTGAAGTTTAAGTTAATTCAGTTAATTGTCTTTGACTAAGAACGGTGAAGAGGGAGGTCTGTTTTAAAGCCATTCGTTTTCACCCCACTTAACTTAAAATGTTAGTTTGACACGCAGTGGGTATAAATCTAGGTGTTGTGGGGTCCGCTGGTAGCTCAGCTCTGAGAACCCACGTGTGGGCGGCAGCTAGTGTGCACGTGCTGGTCGCGGGGTGCCCCGCCTCCAGAAGGTGAAGCTCAGGAGGGACTTCGTAACTGCTGGTCGCGGCTTTTCACCGTAGGTCATCAGTGAGCTGAACGGAAAGAACATCGAAGATGTCATCGCTCAGGGTGAGATGGGGCGGGGGTCTGGTTTTCTCGGTCCATCCTAATCCCTGCCGGTCAGCAGTGGCCTGCCAGGCTTCGCTTGTGGACCAGAGCACCCTAGGAGCCGCACCCGGAGAAGTGAGCACAGAAGTGGGCTCACAAGCGGGCGCTTCCAGACACTCGGAGGGAGGGGCTCTAGGGGGCGCCCGCGCTCCCCAGGCCTGGCTGCCCTGCCCCGTGGTAGGGGAACCGGGCCTTTGTAAACAAGGCTTGCCATGTGCTCTGTAAGGGGCGCCGGGGGCCAGAGTAACCACAGGCTCCTGCTCCTTCCACTGAGCACATTGTTTTGTGGTGACATCAGGCTGCGGTGGATGGGACATTTTTGGAAGTGGAGCTGTTGGGGCAACTGTTCGTGTCCCTGGGCACATGGCAGGCCAGGGACAGGCCAGGCCAGGTCAGCCAGCAACTTTGAGCTCGGTGCTGGGAATAAGCGTCTGACACTGGGACAGCAGACTAGGTCCCTGCCTGGTTATAAACATGTTTGTCCAGCTTAACCCCAGGGTGGGGGCTATGGCCCAGCGCCCAGCTTCTTGTGATCAGATCAGTTCCTAGAAGCCCAATTCCCGGATCTGAGGTTGTGGGGGAGGGATGTGGCAGAGCCTCCTGTCTGAGGGAACAGCACCCCTCGACCCAGCACTGGCCCTTCGTGACGGGCCCCAGTTTGTTCACTGGGCAGACCGTCTCTTCACTTCTCTTAAGGAGCCTTTAGGCCGAGTGGCTACTCTGGTCTTACCTTCCTTCCCTGGTGTCACAGGTATTGGGAAGCTGGCCAGTGTCCCCGCTGGTGCGGCTGTAGCTGTCTCCGCGGCCCCGGGGTCTGCAGCTCCTGCTGCTGGCTCTGCCCCAGCTGCAGGTAAGTGGAGGCTCAGGCAGCTGTTGCTGTGGGTGCGCTGGGGTGTTGGGGAGCCTGGCCTGGCCTTCCCTGAGGGCCTCCCTCACCCACCACGGCCTTCCCCACAGCAGAGGAGAAGAAGGACGAGAAGAAGGAGGAGTCAGAGGAGTCGGATGATGATATGGGCTTCGGCTTGTTTGATTAGAGTCCTGTCCCCGCAAATAAAACCCTTTTTATGTACCTCTCGAGGGCCTCCGAGTGTGCGTCAGAGCCTGGCCTCTGTGCGGGGCAGGTACGGGGCTCCCAGGGGGCAGAGGGCTGGTTTGGGGTGCCTCACAAGGAAGGCGCCTGGTGTGAAGAGCACCTAGGGTGGGGTGTGCTTCCTGCGGGTCTTGGGTGTTGGGCAGCCTTGAGCAGGCTCAGGGAGGGACACAGGCCCCCTTCTTGGGTACTGTCCTGGCTCCTGTGGGTCTCAGGGAATGTCGCCTGCAGGGGACACCCAGGAAACCTTCGGAAACGATGGGTAGGTCAGTCAGGTAGAGGTTCTTCCGGATACACCAAGGTTGTGAGTTTGATTCCCCTCCACGGTGCACACAAGACTCTACGAGTGAAAGCATAGATGTGTGGAACAAATCGGCATTTCTCTGTCTCTCCCTGTCTTTCAAACCAACCAAAGCTATGATTAGTGGGTGGTCTCTGCCACTCTGAGGAGGGTTTGTGGGTAGGTGTGCTCACTGAGTCTTTTCAGGGTGGGCTCTGGCCTGGAGTGTGGCCCGGGGTGGAGGCCTTCTCTTTGCCCACCAACACCAGGTCACCCCAGCAGTCACTCGACTGCCCCATCTGGAGGATCTGGTTCATCATTGGGCCGGAGTGGGTACGCCTTGTGTGTGAAGGGCCTCCCCCTGTTTGCTGCAGCTCTGGGGGGAAGTAATGGGTAGAACGCAAGAGGGGTGGGAGAGGCCCCAGGGGAGAAGTGAGCTTTGGGGGGGTGAGGGAAGGAAGGCAGAGGAGCAAGCGTACCTAGGGTGAGACCTAGACTTTGCCGGCGTGGGGGGGAGTAGAGGCCATGCTCCTGGGTAGGTGGGACAGGGGGTCCCAGGACGCTAGGATCCCTGCACAGGCCGTAGTGGCATGTGCTGTGAGGGGACAAGTTTGTGGGGTGGGGGTCCTCTGCCCCAGGCTGGGGTGGGAGGCCGCACAGAGAAGTGGACCCAGTGCCTAGGGCAGAGCTCCCAAGGCTACCCTGAGACCTTGAAGAGAAGGGCCCTATGTGGGCCAGAGGACACTGTGGGGGACAGGGGTGAACCCGCCTGGCACAGCCCTCACAAACCAGGTGCCAGGGGTTCCTCCCACCCCAACCAGGGTTCTAGGAAAGGCCACCCTGTTCCTGGATCCAGAGCTGATGGTCCCGGGGGCCTGGAGGGAGGGACGTGTACTCAAAACAGTTCAACCCTGTGTGGAAATGAGGGCAGAGGCCTTGCTGCTCTGGGATGGTGCCATCCCCCACCAAAGCCCTGTTGTCCCAGGAAAGCAGGCAGGGCCAGGACCCAGCCTCTCCTTGGAGGAGGGCCTCCTTCAGTCCCTGGCTGAGCCTGCACTGCCCAGCTCCTTCTTGCTTACCCTGGTGGACCCCTGGACTTTGCAGGCTGCCTTTGGGGCTCTGCCCCATCCCCACTGTGCCACATCCTTTGCCACCTCCTCACTCCCACTGCCTCCAGCAGCATCCCCAAGGACTCTGTTACCAGGAGCCCAGACTATCCTGATGGGGTGACACCCTCTGCACTGTACCTGCTTCCAAGGCATGGGGCGGGGAGGGGAGCCGTGCAAAGAGAACAAGTCTTTGTGAATTAGATTGATTCATTCATTCAATAAGACACCCTGCTTCCCCACATCCCAGCACCCAAGCCCATTCCCCTCTGTCCCTCCACCCTGGGTGTTTGCACGTGGTGTGTGGCAGCGTGGGTGGGGGGCCCTGTGCCCTTCCTGTGTTAACTACACCCACACACCCTGTCACCCCCTTTCCTCATTTTGAAACATCTGCCCCCCTCCCCCAGTAGGTATGGGGCTGGGTTGACTGGTCACTGCTCTGCCCTGTGCTTAATATGGGTGGGCACCTTGAAACAGCGTGACCCCCGATAGCCACGTCCTGGGGAGGCCCTGCTCTGACTTTGGGGCTGGGGCGGGGGCCTGGCCCTGGTTTGGGCCCCGAGCTGAGGCACCACTCGGGGAGGGACTACTCAGGAGACAGGCACACGTGGCCTCCCCTAGGCCCTAACAGACGAGCCCCAGCGTGAGGTGCATGGATGGCGCTGGACCTCAACCAGGCTAGGCCTGCTCCACACACAGTACGGAAGAATGCGGAACAGGGGTGGAGCATAACATAACCCAGTACTCCACCTGCTGGGGCAATTAGCAGGGGTGGGGCAGAGTCTTGAGTCATACCCAAATAGCACAACCTGAGAAGCCCGAGTAGGACGCAGGTAGAACTCAGGTTAGTACCCAGGTGCGAGGGGCTGGGCTGGGGCGCCGACTTCAGGTATGGTCCGCGGAGCTGGTGTTAGCTCTTTAGATTGTGATTTGCAGCTGGCCCTGGATGTTTATGGGTCGGTCTGTGGATGAGTGGTGGGTTCTGGGAGTCCCTGGTCTGGGGAGTGGGTGTTGTAGACCGACCACGAAGGAGGAGGCAGCGGCTGCAGAAACAGCAAGGCCTTCCCCTTGCGAGTGCCAGGTTTGTAGGAAGCTCCCAGGGATGCAAAACTCCGGGGGGCCTGGGACTGAGCTCGCTGCTCCCAACACACTTGGGCCACTGTGTATCCCCTCCTTCTGCCCACGATGGGGGGCTGGGGGGTGGCAGGAGGCCTGGGGCCTGGCCACTGTCTTTGGCCATGTGGTCGGTGTCTGCAGGCTCAGGGCCCAGCAGACCCCACAGGGGTGCAAGGGGTCCCAGGCCTCGGGGGCGGGGCCCCATGCCCCCCCAGGACGCAGCCGTTCCTCGCGCGCCCCTATTGGGCCGCGTGTGCTGGCCCCGCCCCACGCTGGCCCCGCCCACCTACTTCTAAAAACACCGTCTTTGCTGCCTGAAGCAGCATTGCCGCCTCCACCGGCGGAGACTCTGAGTGAGAGCGACCGGCGAACAAACAGCGCACAGCGAGGCCGGCCGCCGGGAAGCCCCGGCCGGCGGGCCACTGCGATGTTTCCCAAGGAAGCGACGTTTCCCCGGGAGACGACTTGGAACATCTCGTTCGCGGGCTGCGGTTTCCTCGGTGTCTACCACATTGGCGTGGCCTCCTGCCTCCGCGAACACGCGCCCTTCCTGGTGGCCAACGCCACTCACATCTATGGCGCCTCAGCAGGGGCGCTCACGGCCACGGCACTGGTCACTGGGGCCTGCCTGGGTGAGCTGGGCCTGAGGGCGGGGCCGGGCGTATGTTCATGCGCACAGCGCATCCTCGGTCCCAGGCAGGGAAGCCGGACCCAGGCCCAGGCCGTGGGTGCGATCCTGGACGCGGGGCGGGGGCGGGGCCTAGCTTGTTTTGCTCCCAGGGTACCCTGGCCTGGCATGCTTCTAGGGCTCGAGGCCGCCTCCGGAGCAGAAGTTGGAGGCGGGCAGGGGAATCAGGCTCTTTTTTCATTGGAAAGAGAAACTAACTCGTGGGCGGGAAGGTAAGACTAGGGGGAGGAGCCTAAACTGCCCCTTCGCCCATCCTGGGCATGGTTCCTGGTCTAGGTGCTAGCGGTCACCGTGTCCTGGGCCTATGGCATTCCCGGCTGCCATGGCCTCGGGGCCTGGTTTGGGGGTGGCCTCTTAGAGTACGTCTGAGCGGTGTGTCCTGATGCTTCTGGAGGGCCTCTGGCAGGAGCCAGGCAGGTCAGGCCTGAGCGTGGCAAGCTGTCTCCCACTCTCTCCCTCCTGGCAGACCACCCCCTGCGGGCCTGGGTCCCCAGCTGTGCACCCCCCCCACCCTGCTCCGTTTTGGCCCCTCCCACCGGGCTGCAGGTGTTTCTTTCCAGCCTGTGGTCCCAGAGCTGCGTCCGAGTGTGCAGGAAGGAGCCCTCTGCTCCCACTTGTCCCCTGGGAGCCTGCAAGCAGTGTTTACAGCACAGGGAGTACTCAGGGATCCTGGGAGTGCTGCCCATCCCCCAGCCTCCTATGGCAGCCAAGGTGACAGAGGGGTCATCAGTGTCCCTCCCAGCAGGAGCCAGTGCAGGGTTCTCCCTGCCTCCTTCCTGTGACTTTGCCCTGAGAAGGTCAGGTCAGAGCTTGCCCCTAATTCTTGGGAAGGGGGATCCACCACTGTGGCCCTGCCCCCCTGCCCCTCCAGTCCCCATGCTGGCCTCAGGACATACCTAGGTTCCTGGTACCCAGGGGAGGACCTGGCTCCACAGCACCTGCCCCACCCCACTCCCAAGAAACCTTTCTCATGTGTGGTCTTGGGCAGCGGGAGCCCCCACAGCGTGGCAGGTGCTGGCCCTATGCTGCCCACTCCCAACCTGGGCAGTGGGAGTTGTGCTCTCCAGGAGTGTGGGACCCCACTGTTTCCAGGCTCATGCTGCCACCGGGCCTGTGGGACCCCTGGGCCTCGCTGGGCTTTGCGGGTCTGGATCTGGCCAAGTGGGTAAAGGCTGAGGTTGGTCAGAGTTGAGCCTCTGCCGGCCCCCTTCCTGGGCTGAGTGCCATGGGAGGCCCGGTCTGGTGACTCATGGATCAGAGCCGACTGTTGGGAAACGCCGGGCAGAGGGCAGGCCCGGCCCCAGCTGGCCAGCCCTGCTGTCTGCTGTCCCAGGGGTGGCGGCCTGCTTCTCTCCAGGCGCAGGAGCGAAAGTCCCAATTGTGGGCCAGCCCTCCCCCCGCTACTGCCTGGACACTGAGATCCCTCCAGGGTGGGTGGAGGGCCCTGAGTCAGTGTGTTCTGGGACCCTGGGCATGCAGCCATAGGGGTGTGCTGAGCCCAGGACTGCTGGCTGCTGACCCTTGGCCCTGCTGCCCCAGGCGAGGCTGGTGCCAACATCATCGAAGTGTCTAAGGAAGCCCGGAAGCGGTTCCTGGGCCCGCTGCACCCCTCCTTCAACCTGGTGAAGACCATCCGTGGCTGCCTGGTGAAAACCCTGCCTGCGGACAGCCACGAGCGCGCCAGCGGGCGTCTGGGCATCTCCCTCACCCGCGTCTCCGATGGCAAGAATGTCATCATCTACAACTTCAACTCCAAGGACGAGCTCATCCAGGTGGGCTCTGGTGGGGTCGCGCGGGGGTGCAGCTGCACCCAGGAGCCCCTGCTCACCTCCCCCCTCTGTCCCTGCTCTGCAGGCCAACGTCTGCAGCACCTTCATCCCCGTGTACTGCGGTCTCATCCCCCCCACCTTCCGGGGTGTCGTAAGTACCCTGGGCACCTCTCCTGGGTAACTTCTGCGGGCTGTGGGGCAGGGGTGGAGGAAGCTGTCTGTCCCCCAGCCCCTCGCTCCTGCCACTACCTCACTTGCCTCACTTCCCCCAGAGTTACTCAAGAGCCAGGCCAGCCCTGTGGCCCTGCACACTTCCTTAGCTGCCCCCCCGCCCTCGTCTGGCTATCTCTCAGCACCCAGGCGGGCCTGTGTCCAGTGCCTAGTGGGTAAAAGGCCCACACGAAACAGCAACTTCGGGGGGGGGGGGCCAGCTCACCCTGCAGCTCCCTTGCCGTGTGACCTTGTGTCTCTGCCACCTCAGCGCTACGTGGATGGTGGCATCTCAGACAACCTGCCGCTCTATGAGCTCAAGAACACCATCACAGTGTCCCCCTTCTCGGGCGAGAGTGACATCTGCCCACAGGACAGCTCTACCAACATCCACGAGCTCCGCGTGACCAACACGAGCATCCAGTTCAACCTGCGCAACCTTTACCGCCTCTCCAAGGCCCTGTTCCCACCCGAGCCCCTGGTGAGCCCTGCTCTCAGGGGCTGAGGCCCGCACAGCCTCCCCTTGCCTGCTGCTGGTGGGAGAAAGCTGCCCCTCTGACCTCCCCTGAGGGACTGGGGTGGGGTAGGGATTCTGACAAGCTCTTCTGAGGACTGGGGAAGAAGCCTGTGGCTGACATGATCTCTCCCCCAGGGGGCAGCGTCTCCAGCCTCTGTGCAGCCTAGATTTGTCCTGGACCCCTTAGCGTAGTGGTGGGCAGGGGTGGGGATTGCAGGGGCGCCAGGGACCAGGGTGGGGCAGAGCAGGGCGCGTGTCTGACTCTCAGCTCCCACACACCTATGCCCCCACCCCAGGTGCTGCGGGAGATGTGCAAGCAGGGCTACCGGGATGGCCTGCGCTTCCTTCGGAGAAATGGTGCGTGGGGGCTGGGCCCCGCCTCCCCCGTGAGGGTGGGGGAGGGGCTCTGCATCACCACCCCTCCTTCCCCTGGGCTGACCCCGTGTTTGGTGTTTGGCCCTCTCTACCCAGGCCTCCTGAACCGGCCCAACCCCCTGCTGGCACTGCCCTCTGCCCGTCCCCCTGTCCGCCAGGACCAGGATGAGGTGGCAGTGGAGAGGGCTCGAGTAGAGGGCCACTTGCAGCCACCTGGGGAGGATCCCATCTTGGAACATCTGCCTGCCCGGCTCAATGAGGGTGTGTGGAGGGGCGTGCACGGCTGCCTTCCTGGCTGTGGAGGTTGAGGTTCCCAAGGGAGTGTGGGGCCTGCTCCCCTTGGGGCACCTGGCCAAGGCCCTGTGTGAGGTGTGGGTGGGGTGGATGTGTGAGGAGGGCGCCCCCCCCAGGGTAGGTCAGTCTCCCTCCTGCACCCCACCCACAGCCCTGCTGGAGGCCTGCGTGGAGCCCAAGGACCTGCTGACCACACTCTCCAACATGCTGCCTGTGCGCCTGGCCACGGCTATGATGGTGCCGTACACTCTGCCCTTGGAGAGTGCCGTGTCCTTCACCATCCGGTATGGGGGGGGGGGGCGGGAGAGGAGCGCCGGACCTGACTTTGGGATTATCCATGAGGGCCGGTCACCTGGGGAAGAGAGAGCCGGTGGGGTGGGTGGGGCTGTGGCCATGTCGGGGCACAGGCAGGGCCAAGGGTTGGGGTGTGGGCACAGGGGTGGGCCCTAGCCCTGAGGCCAAGCCTCCCGCCCCAGCTTGCTGGAGTGGCTGCCTGACGTCCCAGAGGACATCCGGTGGATGAAGGAGCAGACCGGGAGCATCTGCCAGTACCTGATGATGCGTGCCAAGAGGAAGCTGGGCAGCCACCTGCCCTCCAGGTGAGCCCTTGATGGCCGTGTTTGCGGGGCCACAGTCTCACCGTAGCGGGCCCCACGCTGAAGCCCGCACTCCTGCCCGCAGGCTGTCGGAGCAGATGGAGCTGCGCCGCGCCCAGTCGCTGCCCTCCGTGCCACTGTCCTGTGCTGCCTACTGCGAGGCGCTGCCGGCCTGGATGCGCAACAACCTCTCCCTGGCAGACGCGCTGGCCAAGTGGGAGGAGTGCCAACGCCAGCTGCTGCTCGGCCTCTTCTGCACCAACGTGGCCTTCCCGCCGGATGCGCTGCGCATGCGCCCCCCCACCTCTCCCAGCCCTGCGCCCCTGCAGCACCCTCCCGGCTTGCCCCCTTGCTGAACACCTTCCTAGCCCCCTGGGTCCCAGTGCTGAGGGCCGAGCCCCCCAGCTTCCTTGCCACGTGAGGCGGGGCCCTGGGGCTGGCTGAGATCCTCTTCCCTGGCCTCTCTCCATCGCTGGTGGAGGAGGGATGGGGACCCTCGGGCTTCGAGAAGGGGCTTTGCTGTCAACCCCTCCACCAACCACTCACTGGCTGCGCTGAGTGCGCAGGGGTGTGGAGCACCCTGCAGAGGGCCCCTCACCTGTGCCTTAATCTCCCTCTCCCAGGCCTGCCTCGGGCAGGGCCAGGGCCCAGCAGTGGTCAGTGGTTACTGCTCCTGGGAACTTTGTAGCTGCTCCTCCCTCTGCATTTTCCACGTCTTACTGGAGAAGGTGTGAGAAGCATTATTTATTTTTCCTGAAGCAGATGTAATAAACGCCAAGCTCAGACCCTGCGTCCTCTCTGTATGTGACCCCCTCTAGCTGACCAGTGTTGGTGCATCTTCAGGTCGGGGCTTCCAGGGGTCCCATCCCCTTGAACCTAGCTTTCAGGCCCGGGGCTCCCCAGAAAGCACCTGCGGGCCTCCCTGGCTGCAGCACCCTCATTGGGCCAGGACACGTGCATTGGTGCTGATGCCGGCTGGCTGGCCCTTGGGTGCAGCTTTCCAATGGCCAGTGGAAACGCTTGGGACCAAGATCCTTGCTGAATAAAAAACAAAGGCCTGTTTGCAGAAGGTGGCACCTGCACCTCTGCTCCACCGTGACACACGGGGGGGGGGGGGGGGGTGCTGCTCTCCACACTGGGGAGGGTGCTGTTCTCGAGGAAGTGTGGGGCCCACTCCAGTTGGGGCGCTTGGCCCGAGGCCCTATGTGAGCTGCTGGGCCTCCCCTGGCCACTGCAAACTGCACCCATGTCCTTGTTCCCGGCCCCCCTCTGTGTGCAGGGTGCCCAGTCTCCTGCCAATGTGTAGGAGTGGTCTCCGATACCAAGGCGAGCCTGAGCTGGAGGGCTGGACCTTGTTTTGGGAGAGACATTGTTTCCTGAAAGTGTCCTCTGCCCTGGGCAGTCAGGGAATTCAGCCAGCCCTCCCTGGTGACCAAAAGGGCCCAGGGCGTGAGGGGTGCTGGATCAGCGGGTGCTTGGCTAGCTGTCCAGAGCCCTTAGTCTTGCCCAGTTCAGCCCCACCTGCCTCCCCCCACCCCACCTGGGTGCTGCAGTGGCAGCCCCCAGCCAACAATAACGGTTGGTAGTAGGACTGGGCGAGCCGGCTGGGCAGGTCCCTGTGTGCCAGGGGCCGCCCCCCTCCTGGTCTCAAGGTCTTGTCCTATCGGCCCGACCTGTTCTAGTTCAGCAGGATCCCAGGCCCCTGGAGAAGCAGAGGCCTCCAATCTCCAGCACTGCCAGGCCCCCCAGTGAGGCCAGGCCCTCCAGGTGGGTGCAGGGCCAGGCTGGGACTGCAGCAGTGGGGGGGGCCCTGGGTAGGAGGCTGAAATTTTCTCCCCCAGCAGGAAGGGCACCCAGCTCCACCCAGCTCCTTCCCTCAGCCCTGCCCCAAGGGGACCCAAGTCAGGGCTGTGCCCCAACAGGAGTGCTGGGGGGGCCCGCTGAGGTGAGGACCTCCGGCCCCCACCCATCACTCACCCTCACACATGCACAGGCCTCTGTGCTGTTAAGTGTCATTTTCTAGTGCGTTCCATGTGTCTTATTTAAACCTGGGGAAAACCAGACTGGGACAGTTTGGGGAGGGGAGGAAAGCAACCGCTCTCCCAGAGATGACCGCTGAAAGTGCTTTTTGCTCAGCTCTCTGCCTGGTGGTCTCCCACACACGCTTTTCGGCGCCTTAACTTGTGATCCTCAGGGCAGTGCCCCTCTCCTCACCTTGGCCCTGCTTAGGAAGGGTCCCCAGGTACCTGGGTCATGCCCACGTCACCGTGCACAGGGCCTCTGCTGGGACAGAGACGCGACTGCCAGGTCCAGGGTGGGTGGGGAGTGAGGCCAGAGCCGGGCTTCCCCGGGGCGCGCCGAGAGGCGGGGACAGGGCGACAGCAGCTGCGGCGCCCCGCCCGGGCCGGCCCACAGCGGGGTCCCGGTGCCTGCAGGGCAGCAGCAGCAGATTCGCCCCGCACCCCTCCCCCCGCCGCCGTCCTGCGTCCCCCACCGTGTGCGCCTTTCCGGGAGGAGAGGCCAGGTGCGTGGCAGGTGCGGCCGCAGTGCAGCTCGCAGGTAGGCGCCAGGCGGGCCCCGCCACGCTCCCGCAGGGAGCACCGACCCCTGCACGTGGAGGTCAGGGACTCTAGGGACCCTCGGGGCGGGGCGCTGTCGGCCCTTCCTCCCTGCTTCCCGAGTCCAGTCGCAGCGCCGCTTCCGCTGGGATGGACCTCTGGTCCCGGGGAGCCCGTGAGCCGCCGGCAGGGCGGTGCACCGCCTGGGTGAGGCAACAACGAAGGGGGGGAGAGGTCACTGTCCCCGTGTCACTTCCTGTCGCCCTCCCTCAGACCTGCCCTCCTTGGAGATCTATTCTCAGCTCCCCAGGAGCGGGGGTTGGGCTGAGAACCACTGTTCTCAATTGAGGGGAACCACGTCCCACCCAGGGGTGGGGGGAGGGCTCGCCTTGCTGGGGGTTGGCCATGGAAGTCCGGGACCAGGGCGTGGTGCGAAGACAGGTGCCTCTGATTAGGGGGCGGGGCCTCGCTCCGGGCCACAGAGGGGGCTGGTCTGTGGGAGGGGCTGCTAAGCCTAGAATCTAGGGTATTCCTGACCGGGGCCACGGAAGGCACCCTGTCCCAGGCCAGGACCCCGCACCTGCACCCCAGGGGCCCTGGCGCCCGGCAGTGGGAGGGGCTGTGGTCGGGAGGGAGGAGCTTACTTAGCCTGCCAGCTGGAAGGAGGGAGGGCCCCGGAGGCCCAGGCTGGTGAGGGGCGCAGAGGAGAGGGTTAGGCAGGATGGGCCAGTGCTCCCCCTGATCCAGCCCGGCAGCCCTTGTCCCGGACTTGAGGACCTGCGCAGCTCCTCCCCCAATGACCACTCCCTCACCCAAGCTCTACCCTCACTCGCCAGAAGCTCCCCTCTCCACTCAAGATCTCCTGTAGCTGCCCCCCAAACTGAGATTGCCTGTCCCCCCAACCAGTCCTCTCTCTGCCTCCCTCCTGGCCCACAGCCTCTAGCTCCCTGGGCAGCCCCTGGGGGCCCTGAGTCAGCATTCCCCCAACACCCCGTGTAGCGCCACCGCCCCCCAACAGCCTCTCCTCTCTGGATCTGCACCGTGCATTCTCCCATCTTCCTCTGCTCCACCCTGGGTCTCCATGGCTCCAGCTTAGCCTTCGCCCTCTCTCGGCCTCCCCCTCCTCATTTATCTGAGCTCTGCTCAGCCCCCGACTCCTCCTTGGCTTTTCAGCACCCAGCAGCTGAGCCCCAGCTTTCATGGCCAGCCCTGGGAAGCTCAGGGCTGGGGAGGCCCTGGAGGAGGATGGGGAGAAGGACGGGGGCACTATGGGGCCTCGGGCAGCCATGCTGGCGCAGGCCCAGGAGCTGTTCCTGCTGTGTGACAAGGAGGCCAAGGGTTTCATCACCCGGCATGACCTGCAGGTGAGTGAGTCCCCAGCCCCAGGGGGCAGCCAGCCCAGGGCTGGCCCCGGCTACTCAGCCCGGCACCATTGTCTGGCCAGGGCTTGCAGAGTGACCTGCTCCTCACGCCGGAACAACTGGAGGCTGTGTTCGAAAGTCTGGATCAGGCACGCACCGGTTTCCTCACTGCCCGAGAGTTCTGCCTCGGCTTGGGTGAGCCCCTCCCTCGTCCTTCACCCTGACCCTCACCCAGTGACCCTCCCCTGGCACATGTGGGACTCTGTGGGGCCCACGGCCCACACAGACCGCAGCTGGGGCTCCTCCATCGCCTCCCTCCAGAACAGGCGCTAATGTCTGTGCACACAGGCTCCATGGCAAGGCTCCTAGAAAGCCCCCAGCTGCTGTGCTGTGTGTGGAGCTGACCCTCCTGCTCCCCCACCCTCTCTCCCATGCTGAACCCAGGTGGGGTTGGCTGGGAGCCAGCTGTCGGTTCTGGCCTGAGCCCGGCTGTCACCTCCCATTCCCAGGCCTAGAGTCAAACCAGAATAAGGAAGAAAAACAGGAAACTGGGCTTAGAGAAAGGGCAGGATATGTGGGTGTGTTGTGGGGGGAGGCAAGTGGAGGCTGAGCTTGGGTGGTAACCCAGTCCTGACAATCTCTCTCTCTCCCATGTCCACAGGGAAGTTTGTGGGGGTGGAGTCGGCTCAGGGCACACTGCCCTCTCTGGGTTCTGAGGAAACCTTTGAGTCGGGCTGGTCGGAGGTGCAAGGTATCGGGGGCTCCCTGGAGGAGGAGGAGGAGGAGAGATTTTTCTCTGCACTGGAGCAGCTCGGGGTGGCCCGGGTTCTGAGCGAGTGAGTCTGTGCTGGTCCTTTTCCCAGTTCCCTCTCCTGGCTGTTGTCGGTCCACTTTGCCCTAGGGTCTGCTCTGGGCAGGGTCCCCAGCCCAGGTCTGGCCTTGCTGTTCCCTCTCAGCTGCCACTCCCTAGAAGGAGCCGGCGTGATTTCCCACAGGATTTGCATTTTAGGATGCTGCAGGAAGGAGGGGTTGAGCCAGGCACACAGCCTCGCACACAGGGCAAAACCCTGCGTACACAGGACCCCTCACTGCTACGCCAGCCGCACACAGACACTGAGCCCTGACTGGGGCGAAAGTACCTGCATGCGGCAAACGCGCCTTGCTTGTCTGGGGCTGCAGAGGTCGCCCTCAGAAAGGGCGACCCCACTCTGGCTTCAGCCCCTGCCCACCCTTGCAGGCAGCGGGCAGCGCGGACGCTCTGGACCCGGCTGCAGCGTGAGCGGCCCGAGCTGCTGGGATATTTCGAGGACGTTCTGATTCAAGCATCCGCCTGCCTGGAGGAGGCGGCCCGACAGCGAGACGGCCTGGAGCAGGCGCTGCGGCGGTGAGACCTGTGGCCAGGGCGGGGCTCCGGAAGGCAGTAGGGGGGGGGGGGTCTGCAGTGGGTTCCAAGCAGCTAACCATCTCACTCCGGCCCCGAAGGCGGGAGAGCGAGCACGAGAGGGAGGTGCGGTGTCTGTATGAGGAGACAGAGCAGCAGCTCCGCCAACAGCGCCAGCGCCTGCGGAGTCAGGTGGGCGCTCGGCCCCGTCCTGCCTGGTCCCTGCTCCACCAGGTCCAACCCCAGACTCGTCCATCTCCCTGGCTCCGCCTCCTCGGAGTTGGTCCTAAGCCTCGGCCCCTGCCCCACGGCAGCCTGCGGAGGCTCAGGTACACCTTCACGTGTCCCAGGACCTGCCCCGGGAGGAGCGGAGAGGCTGCCTGGAGCTGGACCTGCAGAGCCACGAGCAGGAGCTGGAGCGTGCGGGCCTGCGGCAGCGGGAGGTGAGCGGCAGGGCCGGGTGCCCAGCGGCCCAGCCCACGCCCCCATCCCCAAAATTGCCTGCCCTCCCTGGTTTCCTGGGTCCCCAGCCTGGCAACTCTGGGAGTGGGGCAAACCGGCATCGCGGGGAGGAGGGAGTCCCTCTGCAGCCTCTTTTCCTCACCACCCCCAGCTGGAGCAGCAGCTGCAGACCCGGGCGGCGGAGCAGCTGGAGGCGCAGGCGCAGAACGCCCAGCTGTGGCTGGCCAACGAGGCGCTGCGGGCGCAGCTGGAGGCCGCTCAGCAGCAGCTACGCAGCCTGGAGGGCGACGCACAGAGCCGCCAGAAGCGAGCCCTACGGTGCCCGGGGCGTGGGGCTGGGGCGGGCCCTTGGGGGCGGGGACTGAGGAGGGGGTGAGACCAACGGGCGCGGCAAAGCAGGGCCGCACTTAGCGCTCAGGTGGGGGCCACTTGCCTCTGTAGCCCGAGTCCCAGCCCCGCCCCCAGGGTCTACGTGGGTCAAGGCCCTCTAGGGGGTCGTGGAGCGCCCCAGGAGTCTCCCTGCATCCGGGTCACCACCTCCCGCCCGCAGAGATGTGGTTGCGGTCTCGAGGAACATGCAGAAAGAGAAGGTCAGCCTCCTGCGGCAGCTGGAGCTTCTCAGGTTCGGTCATGCTGAGGTCACGCGAGGGAAGGGGCTCCGTGCAGCTGCCCGCTCCCAGACGTCCCTGAGCGCTGCCTGGCTTACTGCGAGGAAGTCCTTCCTCGTATCTGTCCTCTCTCCCTCATGCTGCAGCCCAGCTAGACACTTCTCTCCTGGTCTGAGGGAGGGTCTGAGGCCACATTACCTACCCTAAAATGCTGTCTCCTGAGACCTCTCTGAGCCCTTGGACTCTCTTCCCCAGGGAGCTGAACACGCGGCTACGAGACGAGAGGGATGCCTGTGAGACCAAGCAGCTGGGCATTGGCCGCAGAAAGGCTCTGGCCTCTGCCCGCCTGCCAGGGCCCACCTGCTGCTGCTGCTGCTGTAGCAACTGGACCCGACCCCCCAGACGTGGCTCAGGCCACCTTCCCAGTGCCTGATGACCAGCCACCCCGTGACTCACTGGGCGTTAACCTGGAAAAGCCAACCCCTGAAAGGGACTCATCATGGCTGGAGCTGCCCATCCAGGATGTGGGCTGTCCCCACGGGGATGTCCAGCCTGCCTGGCTACAGACATGGAGGAACTAACCCAGGGTGGTCAGGGTCCCCTGTGCCACCTTTCTGGTCCTCATCCTGTCCACATCCCATCAAATCCATCTCTGTCCAGCAGAAGCCAGCCCCTCCTCTAAATAAACTCCACCAACTGCACCGCAATCTCTGGGACCTTCTGTGTGCAGGGGGTTAGGGGGTCCATAGGCTTCAGGTGTCCAGGGTGCACACTTGTCACAGGTCCACAGCCCTGCGGTGCTGGGTTGTAGGTCCCTGTTTGTGTCTGTGGGTGTCCCTGTGTCTCTGGTCAGACCCCAAGCCCTCACAGCCCATAAAAACCTGAAGCCCCATAGGCTCCTCAGCAGGGCAAGGAGACAGAGGCCCAGGTTTCCCCAGGGAGTGCCAGGAAGGGCTTCCTCCCACTCCAGATTCAGTTGACCATCCCTTCCCCATGCTAGTCCTCACATGGCTCTGGGCAAACCACCTGAGTCAGGTCAGCCCTGCATGGAGCGCCCTGGGCTAGGCCTGGAGCTGCTTCCCATGCCGGGGGGGGGGGGGGGGGGGGGGGGGGAGCTGGGAGCTGTCAGCTCAGCCCAGGACAGGGGCAGGGAGGAGTGCAGCCACTGTCCCTGGAGAGGTGCTTAGACCTATTGTGCAGATGCAGGCCCCGCCTGGCGCTGGGGGTGAGCTGGTGGGTTGGGCGGCTCCCCTCCTTGCCCGCCACTCTCCCATCCCCAGTCCCGCGGGTCAGCAGGACTTGCTCACCACTGCCAGGCCGGATGCCCCCCAGACTGGATGTATCTCACAGGGGCCCGCGGCCTTCCCCCACCAGGTCAGCATCTGTTCTGCTGACCCCCGCAGCCTCCAGGTAGTCCCTGGGTTGGGAGGAGAGAACGAAAAGGGCCTGGAGGCCAATGGGGTCTCGGACAGAGTCCAGGGCCTTGGCTGGGATGGTGGCCTCCCCCACTTCCCGTTCCCCTAGCCCAGGTCCTCTGTCTCCTGAAGGTGTGGGCCCTGGCCAGGTTGTGGGGGCCTCAGATCTGTGGCTTGCCCGGCCTCCAAAGCCCTAGTAGGGACCCTCACTGCCTGCACCAGCTGGAACCCCGCCTGCCACCTAAGAGCACTTGTTCAGACCTGCTGGCCGTGGGCGGGCCTGCGGGCTGGGGCGGGGTTTGTTGGCAGTGGATGGGCCTGTGGGCCGGGGCGGGGTTTATCAGCCGTGGGCGGGCCTGAGGCTGGGGG